>NC_088217.1:6170009-6172509 GCF_036934945.1 Oncorhynchus masou masou
TCTCTCTCTCTCTCTGTCTCTCTCTCAATTCAATTCAATTCAATTCAAGGGGCTTTATTGGCATGGGAAACATGTGTTAACATTGCCAAAGCAAGTAAGGTATATAATATATAAAGTGAAATAAACAATAAAAATTAACAGTAGACATCACACATACAGAAGTTTCAAAACAATAAAGACATTTCAAATGTCATATTATATATATATACAGTGTTTTTACAATGTGCAAATGGTAAAGGACACAAGATAAAATAAATAAGCATAGATATGTGTTGTATTTACAATGGTGCGTGTTCTTCACTGGTTGCCCTTTTCTCGTGGCAACAGGTCACAAATCTTGCTGCTCTGATGGCACACTGTGGAATTTCACCCAGTAGATATGGGAGTTTTTCAAAATTGGATTTGTTTTCGAATTCTTTGTGGATCTGTGTAATCTGAGGGAAATATGTCTCTCTAATATGGTCATACATTGGGCAGGAGGTTAGGAAGTGCAGCTCAGTTTCCACCTCATTTTGTGGGCAGTGAGCACATAGCCTGTCTTCTCTTGAGAGCCATGTCTGCCTACGGCGGCCTTTCTCAATAGCAAGGCTATGCTCGCTGAGTCTGTACATAGTCAAAGCTTTCCTTAATTTTGGGTCAGTCACAGTGGTCAGGTATTCTGCCGCTGTGTACTCTCTGTGTAGGGCCAAATAGCATTCTAGTTTGCTCTGTTTTTTTGTTAATTCTTTCCAATGTGTCAAGTAATTATCTTTTTGTTTTCTCATGATTTGGTTGGGTCTAATTGTGCTGCTGTCATGGGGCTCTGTAGGGTGTGTTTGTGAACAGAGCCCCAGGACCAGCTTGCTTAGGGGACTCTTCTCCAGGTTCATCTCTCTGTAGGTGATGGCTTTGTTGTGGAAGGTTTGGGAATCGCTTCCTTTTAGGTGGTTATAGAATTTAACTGCTCTTTTCTGGATTTTGATAATTAGTGGGTATCGGCCTAATTCTGCTCTGCATGCATTATTTGGTGTTCTACGTTGTACACTGAGGATATTTTTGCAGAATTCTGCGTGCAGAGTCTCAATTTGGTGTTTGTCCCATTTTGTGAAGTCTTGGTTGGTGAGCGGACCCCAGACCTCACAACCATAAAGGGCAATGGGCTCTATGACTGATTCAAGTATTTTTAGCCAAATCCTAATTGGTATGTTGAAATTTATGTTCCTTTTGATGGCATAGAATGCCCTTCTTGCCTTGTCTCTCAGATCGTTCACAGCTTTGTGGAAGTTACCTGTGGCGCTGATGTTTAGGCCAAGGTATGTATAGTTTTTTGTGTGCTCTAGGGCAACAGTGTCTAGATGGAATTTGTATTTGTGGTCCTGGTGACTGGACCTTTTTTGGAACACCATAATTTTGGTCTTACTGAGATTTACTGTCAGGGCCCAGGTCTGACAGAATCTGTGCATAAGATCTAGGTGCTGCTGTAGGCCCTCCTTGGTTGGTGACAGAAGCACCAGATCATCAGCAAACAGCAGACATTTGACTTCAGATTCTAGTAGGGTGAGGCCGGGTGCTGCAGACTTTTCTAGTGCCCGCGCCAGTTCGTTGATATATATGTTGAAGAGGGTGGGGCTTAAGCTGCATCCCTGTCTAACCCCACGACCCTGTGTGAAGAAATGTGTGTGTTTTTTGCCAATTTTAACCGCACACTTGTTGTTTGTGTACATGGATTTTATGATGTCGTATGTTTTACCCCCAACACCACTTTCCATCAGTTTGTATAGCAGACCCTCATGCCAAATTGAGTCGAAGGCTTTTTTGAAATCAACAAAGCATGAGAAGACTTTGCTTTTGTTTTGGTTTATTTGGTTGTCAATTAGGGTGTGCAGGGTGAATACATGGTCTGTTGTACGGTAGTTTGGTAAAAAGCCAATTTGACATTTGCTCAGTACATTGTTTTCATTGAGGAAGTGTACGAGTCTGCAGTTAATGATAATGCAGAGGATTTTCCCAAGGTTACTGTTGACGCATATTCCACGGTAGTTATTGGGGTCAAATTTGTCTCCATTTTTGTGGATTGGGGTGATCAGTCCTTGGTTCCAAATATTGGGGAAGATGCCAGAGCTAAGGATGATGTTAAAGAGTTTTAGTATAGCCAATTGGAATTTGTTGTCTGTATATTTGATCATTTCATTGAGGATACCATCAACACCACAGGCCTTTTTGGGTTTGAGGGTTTTTATTTTGTCCTGTAACTCATTCAATGTTATTGGAGAATCCAGTGGGTTCTGGTAGTCTTTAATAGTTGATTCTAAGATCTGTATTTGATCATGTATATGTTTTTGCTCTTTATTCTTTGTTATAGAGCCAAAAAGATTGGAGAAGTGGTTTACCCATACATCTCCATTTTGGATAGATAATTCTTCGTGTTGTTGTTTGTTTAGTGTTTTCCAATTTTCCCAGAAGTGGTTAGAGTCTATGGATTCTTCAATTACATTGAGCTGATTTCTGACATGCTGTTCCT
>NC_088217.1:6177509-6197509 GCF_036934945.1 Oncorhynchus masou masou
TGCTGGAGAAAAGTTATTTTCACGGATGAATCCCGGTTTCAACCGTACCGGGCAGAAGGCAGAAACCATGTATGGTTTCGTGTGGGTGAGCGGTTTGTTGATGTCAACGTTGTGAACGGAGTGCCCCATGGTGGCAGTGAGGTTATGGCTCTCTCTCTCCGTCTCTCCATCTCTCTCTCTCTCTCCATGTTATGGGAAGGCATAAGCTACGGACAACAAAACACAATTGCATTTTATCGATGGCAATTTGAATGCAGAGAGATATCGTGATGAGATCCTGAGGCCCATTGTTGTACCATTCATCCACCACCGTCACCTCATGTTTCAGCATGATAATACACAGCCCCATGTCACAAGGATCTGGACACAATTCCTGGAAGCTGAAAATGTCCCAGTTCTTCCATGACTTGCAAACTCACCAGACATGACACCCATTGAGCATGTTTGGGATGCTCTGGATCGACGTGTACAACAGAGTGTTCCAGTTCCCGCCAATATCCAGCAACTTCTCACAGCCATTGAAGAGGAGTGGGACAACATTCCACAGGGCCACAATCAACAGCCAGATCAACTCTATGCGAAGGAGATGTGTCGTGATGCAAATTGTGGTCAATACTGACTGTGTCACGTGTGCTCCCTTTCCGGCCTCTAGGTCACCATGCTGCTCGTTATGGCGCACACCTGTCACCATCATTATACGTATAATGACACTCACCTGGACTCCATCACCTCCTTGATTACCTGCCCTTTATAAGTCCCTCCCTTTGGTTTCTTCCCCAGTCGTCATTGTTCCTGTTTCATGTCGGAGCAGCTGTTTGTGTTTCTTGTTTTGTTCATTAAATGTATTCACTCACTGAACTTGCTTCCCAACTCTCATCGGACATTGTTACAGAATGACGACTCAACAAAGGAAAGCATCAGGGAGTGTTTCTTTTATCTTTTTTTTGTGTTGGAGGTGATGTCGGGTCTGGGTGTTGGAGCCGGATCTACCTGCGAGGCCTCAGCTGGGTGAACAGGTTCCCGTGCCTCGGCCGAGGCAACCAGGGAGGTCTCAGCGGGTTTGATAGACTCCCATGCCTCAGCTGGGTGAACAGGTTCCCGTGCCTCGGCCGAGGCAACCAGGGAGGTCTCAGCCGGCTCATCAGGCTCGCACTCCTCAGCCAGTTCGTCAGGTTTCTGCACCTCAGCGGAGGCGACCGGTCCCCTCCGGATCCCCGGGATCGTCCCTTTGGTTGGAGAGGGGGTACTGTCACGTATGCTCTCTCTTCGGCGCTCCAGGTCGTCATGCTCCTCAGCCGGATCGTCAGGTTCCAGCACCTCAGCGGAGGTCTGCTCCTGATCCCCAAGAACGCGCCGGGGAGGGGGTACTGTCACGTGTTCTCCTCCCTCTTCGGCCTCGAGGTCACCATGCTGCTCGTTATGGAGCACACCTGTCACCATCGTTACACTCATAATGACACTCACCTGGACTCCAACACCTCCTTGATTACCTGCCCTTTATAAGTCCCTCCCTTTGGTTTCTTCCCCAGTCGTCATTGTTCCTGTTTCATGTCAGTGCGGCTGTTTTTTGTTGTTGTTTTTTTTGTTCGTTTATTTATTATTAAATGTATTCACTCCCTGAACTTGTTTCCCGACTCTCATCGTACGTCGTTACTGGTTGTCTGATCCACTGTGTTTTGTTTGTTAAAGGGATCTGTGACCAACAGATATCTATATTCCCAGTCATGTGAAATCCATAGATTAGGGCCTAATGGATATATTTAAATTGACTGATTTCTGTATATGAACTGTGTGTAACTCAGTAAAATCTTTGAAATTGTTGCACATGTTGCATTTATTTTTGTTCCGTGTAGTTTCAACAGTCCAAAAAGTTAAAAGAAGGAAATTAAGAAATATTAGAAATGTTCTGAGCAAATAATGTAAGAAATAAGAGACACAGAGAGCCATCTTGTTATCCAGGCTGTCTTTAAAAGTATTATTGTTAACTGAGTAAGAGAGAGACTCTTATTCAGGGACTCATTGCCTTCTGCCAATGTGGAAATCATCTCTTTGTTTATTGTTAAAAGACTTTGGGTTACTGACAGTTCCTTCATGTGGTACGACACAGATTCATAATAGCTGTTTTGTGTTTGATCTCCAATGTTTCCTGACAGAACTACCACGTGGCATTTGGTTCTGGATGCTTCAATAAAACACACTGTGCTGATGGGAAGAAAGTAGCGTGTGACCATCCTCTCTAGGGTGTCCAATCAAAAAACACATGTTTTGACACATGTTTTGACCATTGGGTAAAAAGAAAAAGAAAAGTTAATTGTGTGTCTAAGAAAAGAAATGGTCCAAAACTCTCATGTCATAATCCATTCAATGGTTATTGGAGTTTTCATCATCGTAGGATGGTCAGAATTAGGAAGGTCAAAGGTAAAAGTGGTCAAAAAACTGGAACATCAGTTACGCTGCATTCTGGGAGAGAGTGAAGACTACTGGTGTCATTGGCATGCGTACCTGGGGGGCGGAGTCAGGTGCAGGAGGGAGGTGTGACACTGAATTGAGGCAGGAGACGGACGCCACTGCGTCAAAACCTCCAGCCAAATGGAAAAAAGTTCAAAACGAGCAAACAGTCACAATTATGTTCAAACAAACAAACAAACAACAAATTGACAAAACACGGAATAAACGAACACCAAACAATTTCACACAAAGGAGGGCGGGGGGGACAGAGGAATAAATACATGTAGTGTGATTAGGGAATGTAAACCAGATGGGCAAGACAACAAGGCAAAACAAATGGAACAATGAGAACATGGAGTGGCAATGGCTAGGAAGCCGGTGACGTCGACCGCCGAACGACGCCCGGACAAGGAGAGGAAGTCGTGACAACTGGTCACTTTCCAGTTCAACTCATCATCTTTCTTCTCAAATCCGGAGGACATGAAACAATATAGATGTAAGATGGAAATATCGATTTTGAAAACATTACATAGTATTTTCATAAATTCCAGTTCTTTTTTTTTGAGATTTCTAAACAAAACAGTGTATGTTAACGGAGTGCTGAGCGAATATGAAGCTTTTTTATTTTCAAAGCCTTTTCAAAATATTTAATTCAGCTCGTGTCATGCTAATTTAGCTTTTTGCGACCTGTGAAAACAACTTTTTGAGATTTTTTGTTCCAACCGTGTCTTTGTGAGACGCAGATTAGGTGAACGGATGACCTCCGCGTGTGTCGTTTCCACCGTGAAGCATGGAGGAGGAGGTGTTATCGTGTGGGGGTGCTTTGCTGGTGACATGGTCAGTGATTTATTTAGAATTCAAGGCACACTTAACCAGTATGGCTACCACAGCATTCTGCAGTGATACGCCATCCCATCTGGTTTGCGCTTAGTGGGACTATCATTTGTTTTTCAACAGGTCAATGACCCAACACACCTCCAGGCTGTGTAAGGGCTATTTGACCAAGAAGGAGAGTGATGGAGTGCTGCATCAGATGACCTGGCCTCCACAATCACCTAACCTCAACCCAATTGAGATGGTTTTGGATAAGTTGGACCACAGAGTGAAGGAAAAGAATCCAACAAGTGCTCAGCATATGTGGGAACTACTTCAAGACTGTTGGAAAAATCATTCCAGGTGAAGCTGGTTGAGAGAATGCCAGGAGTGTGGAACGCTCTCATCAAGGCAAAGGGTGGCTTTGATTCGTTTTCCACTTTTCTGGTTACTACATGATCCCGTATGTGTTATTTCATGGTTTTGATGTTTCCACTATTTTTCTACAATGTAGAAAATAGTAAAAAAAATAAAGAAAAACTGTTGAATCGAGTAGGTGTGTCCAAACTCTTGACTGTTACTGTATGTGTGTGATTATTAGAGATTGAGGGAGACTCAGGGAGGAGGACGCCCTTGCCATGCCATGCATGTTGGCTATCAACAACAAGGCAACTCCTATGACTAATTGGGAATGGGACGCAAGCGTAGGATTGATCACCCTGTCGCTGGCCGCCTTTGGGGAGGGTGTATAGTGTGAAAGGCCTGAAACACCCTAGGAACCAAAGGTACACTACTGACGATGCGCTCCCCAAATTTCATCACACTCACTGTTCATTAACTCTTGGAAGTGCTTGCACAAATGATAGTAACATCTCATCCTGTGTTCTTGGAATCTGATATGTGTGTGATTATTAGAGATTGGTTTGGTTTGGTAGTATTGGTACAATTATTGGTAGTTTATTATGGTGATCAGTAATCTTCCCATCAGGACGACCAGACGAACCGTTCTGAAACAAGAAGACTCAGAAGAAGACCATGTCTTCTGTACACCATTGTGTCCTGCATCAACCCCAATTCTGTATCAAACCACTCTCACGCCACTGTGTTACTCTTTCTGCCAGTTATTGACACTCAGGGGGAGCTTTTGGCGAAAGATAAAGCCCCCCCCCCCCCGCGCGCCCTCGTTTCTGTCCCAAATGGACCGTTCCTGGTTGGCTATGAGTGCGTTAATCAGATGCTATTTACTGGTTTGCACGGTCCACACTGTGTTTGTTAGGGGGGGATATTGCCAGGCTTATCCTCTCACGTCCAGCTAGGCCTGCCAAGGATAATAGGAGACAAACCATTCATTCTGTTTCTTAATCTGCAATTCATTCTCTCTCTCTCCCTCTGGTCTTCTCTCTCTCCCTCTGGTCTTCTCTCCCTCTCCCTCTGGCCTTCTCTCTCTTCTCTCTCTCTCCCTCTGGTCTTCTCTCTCTCTCTCCCTCTGGCTTTCTCTCTCTTCTCTCTCTCTCCCTCTGGCCTTCTCTCTCTCTCCCTCTGGCCTTCTCTCTCTCCCTCTGGTCTTCTCTCTCTCCCTCTGGTCTTCTCTCTCTCTCCCTCTGGTCTTCTCTTTCCCTCTCCCTCTGGCCTTCTCTCTCTTCTCTCTCTCTCTCTGGTCTTCTCTCTCTCTCCCTCTGGCTTTCTCTCTCTTCTCTCTCTCTCCCTCTGGCCTTCTCTCTCTCTCCCTCTGGTCTTCTCTCTCTCTCTCCCTCTGGTCTTCTCTCTCTCTCTCCCTCTGGTCTTCTCTCTCTCTCTCCCTCTGGTCTTCTCTCTCTCCCTCTGGTCTTCTCTCTCCCTCTCCCTCTGGATTTCTCTCTCTTCTCTCTCTCTCCCTCTGGCCTTCTCTCTCTCTCTCTCTCTCTCCCTCTGGTCTTCTCTCTCTCTCCCTCTGGCCTTCTCTCTCTCTCCCTCTGGTCTTCTCTCTCTCTCCCTCTGGCCTTCTCTCTCCCTCTGGTCTTCTCTCTCTCTCCCTCTGGCCTTCTCTCTCTCTCTCTCTCTCTCCCTCTGGTCTTCTCTCTCTCTCCCTCTGGCCTTCTCTCTCCCTCTGGTCTTCTCTCTCTCTCCCTCTGGCCTTCTCTCTCTCTCCCTCTGGTCTTCTCTCTCTCTCCCTCTGGCCTTCTCTCTCCCTCTGGTCTTCTCTCTCTCTCCCTCTGGCCTTCTCTCTCTCTCCCTCTGGTCTTCTCTCTCCCTCTCCCTCTGGCCTTCTCTCTCTTCTCTCTCTCTCCCTCTGGCCTTCTCTCTCTCTCTCTGGTCTTCTCTCTCTCCCTCTGGCCTTCTCTCTCTCTCTCCCTCTGGTCTTCTCTCTCTCTCTGGCCTTCTCTCTCTCCCTCTGGTCTTCTCTCTCTCTGGCCTTCTTTCTCTCTCCCTCTGGCCTTCTCTACCTCTGGCCTTCTCTCTCTCCCTCTAGTCTTCTCTCTCTCTTTCCTTCTGTTTCTCTCCCTCTGGTCTTCTCTCTCTCTCCCTCTGGTCTTCTCTCTCTCTCCCTCTGGTCTTCTCTCTCTCTATGGCCTTCTCTCTCTCTCTCTCCCTCTGGCCTTCTCTCTCTCTCTCTCCCTCTGGTCTTCTCTCTCCCTCTCCCTCTGGCCTTCTCTCTCTTCTCTTTCTCTCCCTCTGGCCTTCTCTCTCTCTCCCTCTGGTCTTCTCTCTCCCTCTCCCTCTGGCCTTCTCTCTCTTCTCTCTCTCTCCCTCTGGCCTTCTCTCTCTCTCTCTCCCTCTGGTCTTCTCTCTCTCTCCCTCTGGTCTTCTCTCTCTCTCTCCCTCTGGTCTTCTCTCTCTCTCCCTCTGGCCTTCTCTCTCTCTCCCTCTGGTCTTCTCTCTCTCTCCCTCTGGCCTTCTCTCTCTCTCTCCCTCTGGTCTTCTCTCTCTCTCCCTCTGGCCTTCTCTCTCTCTCACTCTGGTCTTCTCTCTCCCTCTCCCTCTGGCCTTCTCTCTCCCTCTGGTCTTCTCTCTCTCTCCCTCTGGCCTTCTCTCTCTCTCACTCTGGTCTTCTCTCTCCCTCTCCCTCTGGCCTTCTCTCTATTCTCTCTCTCTCCCTCTGGCCTTCTCTCTCTCTCTCTGGTCTTCTCTCTCTCTCCCTCTGGCCTTCTCTCTCTCTCTCCCTCTGGCCTTCTCTCCCTCTGGCCTTCTCTCTCTCCCTCTGGTCTTCTCTCTCTCTTTCCTTCTGTTTCTCTCCCTCTGGTCTTCTCTCTCTCTCCCTCTGGTCTTCTCTCTCTCTCCCTCTGGTCTTCTCTCTCTCTATGGCCTTCTCTCTCTCTCTCTCCCTCTGCCCTTCTCTCTCTCTCCCTCTGGTCTTCTCTCTCCCTCTCCCTCTGGCCTTCTCTCTCTTCTCTTTCTCTCCCTCTGGCCTTCTCTCTCTCTCTCCCTCTGGTCTTCTCTCTCTCTCTCCCTCTGGTCTTCTCTCTCTCTCTCCCTCTGGCCTTCTCTCTCTCTCTCCCTCTGGTCTTCTCTCTCTCTCCCTCTGGCCTTCTCTCTCTCTCCCTCTGGTCTTCTCTCTCCCTCTGGCCTTCTCTCTCTCTCCCTCTGGCCTTCTCTCTCTCTCCCTCTGGTCTTCTCTCTCTCTCTGGCCTTCTCTCTCTCTCCCTCTGGCCTTCTCTCTCTCTCCCTCTGGCCTTCTCTCTCTCCCTCTAGTCTTCTCTCTCTCTTTCCTTATGTTTCTCTCCCTCTGGTCTTCTCTCTCTCTCCCTCTGGCCTTCTCTCTCTCTCCCTCTGGTCTTCTCTCTCTCTCCCTCTGGCCTTCTCTCTCTTCTCTCTCTCTCCCTCTGGTCTTCTCTCTCTCTCCCTCTGGCCTTCTCTCTCTCTCACTCTGGTCTTCTCTCTCCCTCTCCCTCTGGCCTTCTCTCTCCCTCTGGTCTTCTCTCTCTCCCCTCTGGCCTTCTCTCTCTCTCACTCTGGTCTTCTCTCTCCCTCTCCCTCTGGCCTTCTCTCTATTCTCTCTCTCTCCCTCTGGCCTTCTCTCTCTCTCTGGTCTTCTCTCTCTCTCCCTCTGGCCTTCTCTCTCTCTCTCCCTCTGGCCTTCTCTCCCTCTGGCCTTCTCTCTCTCCCTCTGGTCTTCTCTCTCTCTTTCCTTCTGTTTCTCTCCCTCTGGTCTTCTCTCTCTCTCCCTCTGGTCTTCTCTCTCTCTCCCTCTGGTCTTCTCTCTCTCTATGGCCTTCTCTCTCTCTCTCCCTCTGCCCTTCTCTCTCTCTCCCTCTGGTCTTCTCTCTCCCTCTCCCTCTGGCCTTCTCTCTCTTCTCTTTCTCTCCCTCTGGCCTTCTCTCTCTCCCTCTGGTCTTCTCTCTCTCTCTCCCTCTGGTCTTCTCTCTCTCTCTCCCTCTGGCCTTCTCTCTCTCTCTCCCTCTTGTCTTCTCTCTCTCTCCCTCTGGCCTTCTCTCTCTCTCCCTCTGGTCTTCTCTCTCCCTCTGGCCTTCTCTCTCTTCTCTCTCTCTCCCTCTGGCCTTCTCTCTCTCTCTCTCTCTGGTCTTCTCTCTCTCTCCCTCTGGCCTTCTCTCTCTCTCCCTCTGGTCTTCTCTCTCTCTCTGGCCTTCTCTCTCTCTCCCTCTGGCCTTCTCTCTCTCTCCCTCTGGCCTTCTCTCTCTCCCTCTAGTCTTCTCTCTCTCTTTCCTTATGTTTCTCTCCCTCTGGTCTTCTCTCTCTCTCCCTCTGGCCTTCTCTCTCTCTCCCTCTGGTCTTCTCTCTCTCTCCCTCTGGCCTTCTCTCTCTTCTCTCTCTCTCCCTCTGGCCTTCTCTCTCTCTCTCTCTGGTCTTCTCTCTCTCTCTCCCTCTGGCCTTCTCTCTCTCCCTCTGGTCCTCTCTCTCTCTCTGGCCTTCTCTCTCTCTCCCTCTGGCCTTCTCTCTCTCTCCCTCTGGTCTTCTCTCTCCCTCTCTCTCTGGCCTTCTCTCTCTCTCCCTCTGGCCTTCTCTCTCTCCCTCTAGTCTTCTCTCTCTTTCCTTCTGTTTCTCTCCCTCTGGTCTTCTCTCTCTCTCCCTCTGGTCTTCTCTCTCTCCCTCTGGTCTTCTCTCTCTCTCACTCTGGCCTTCTCTCTCTCTCTCTGGCCTACTCTCTCTCTTCCTCTGGTCTTCTCTCTCTCTCCCTGGCCTTCTCTCTCTCCCTCTGGTCTTCTCTCTCTCTCTCTCTCTCTCTGGCCTTCTCTCTCTCACTCTGGTCTTCTCTCTCTCTCCCTCTGGCCTTCTGTTATTCTCAGTAGGAGGAGCCTAGCATGTTGACATTCTCAGTAGGAGGAGCCTAGCATGTTGACATTCTCAGTAGGAGGAGCCTAGCATGCTGATATTTTCAGTAGAAGGAGCCTAGCATGCTGATATTCTCAGTAGGAGGAGCCTAGCATGCTGTTATTCTTAGCAGGAGGAGCCTAGCATGCTGATACTTTCAGTAGAAGGAGCCTAGCATGCTGATATTCTCAGTAGGAGGAGCCTAGCATGCTGTTATTCTTAGCAGGAGGAGCCTAGCATGCTGATACTTTCAGTAGGAGGAGCCTAGTATGCTGTTATTCTTAGTAGGAGGAGCCTAGCATGCTGTTATTCTTAGTAGGAGGAGCCTAGCATGCTGATATTATCAGTAGGAGGAGCCTAGCATGCTGTTATTCTTAGTAGGAGGAGCCTAGCATGTTGATATTTGTTGCTTACTGCAGCCGTTTTTACTAAATGTTCTAAATAGTACGTTGTACAATTAGTACACAGTATGTAGTTTAAAACGCCCCTTATTTTTTATTTTTTGTTGCCTAAAATGACATACCCAATTCTAACTGCCTGTAGCTCAGGCAGTCTTCAAATGCAAGAGAAAGGCCATAATGTATTATTCCAGCCCAGGCACAATTTAGATATTGGCCACTAGATGGCAGCAGTGTATGTGCAAAGGTTTAGACTGATCCAATGAAACATTGCATTTCTGTTCCAAATTTTGTATCAAGACTGCCCAAATGAGCCTATTTTTTTCATTAATAATTTTTCATGTTGATATTTGTGAACCCTCCTCAAACAATAGTATGTACAATGGTATTATTTGACTGTAATAGCTACTGTAAATTGGACAGTGCAGTTAGATTAACAAGAATTTAATCTTTCTGCCAACATCAGATATGTCTATGTCCTGGGAAATGTCTTGTTACTTACAACCTCGTGCTAATCGCATTAGCCTACGTTAGCTCAACCTCATGCTAATCGCATTAGCCTACGTTAGCTCAACCTCATGCTAATCGCATTAGCCTACGTTAGCTCAAGCTCATGCTAATCGCATTAGCCTACGTTAGCTCAACCTCATGCTAATCGCATTAGCCTACGTTAGCTCAACCTCATGCTAATCGCATTAGCCTACGTTAGCTCAACCGTCCCATGGACGGGACACAGACCCCGAAGAATTCAGTAGATAGTAGACAAACCAGATTTCAGACACGGCTAGAGTGAAAGAGTCCTAATCTATCTGTTTTGACAGTGAGGGTGAGTGAGAGTTAGCCGATGCAATATCTGTTGTTCAGAACTGAGACACAATGTACTCTCTGTGTCAGTCTCAGACATTCTTTAGGAGCTGAGTAATGCTGTATGTGGTATCAGTAAAGAAAGTAGCTCCTTGTACCCAGCTAGCCAAGCAGCATAACAGGGAACGTAGCACAGCGGCTTACCTTTGCCCCGGAAACTCACCTGAAACGCACATGAAACTCACCTGCCTCAGACTGCCTGCCTCAGACTGCCTGCCTCGGACTGGCTGTCTTTCTACTATCTTATCTCATCTCTCAATCTTCATTCACACAAGAACATTAACATCACTATAGTCACTATGTTATGACCTATGGTAGTCAGTGTTATGACCTATGGTAGTCAGTGTTATGACCTATGGTAGTCAGTGTGTTATGACCTATGGAAGTCAGTGTGTTATGACCTATGGTAGTCAGTATAGTCAGTGTGTTATGACCTATGGTAGTCAGTATAGTCAGTGTGTTATGACCTATGGAAGTCAGTGTGTTATGACCTATGGTAGTCAGTATAGTCAGTGTGTTATGACCTATGGTAGTCAGTGTGTTATGACCTATGGTAGTCAGTGTGTTATGACCTATGGTAGTCAGTATTTTATGACCTATGGTAGTCAGTGTGTTATGACCTATGGTAGTCAGTGTGTTATGACCTATGGTAGTCAGTGTGTTATGACCTATGGTAGTCAGTATGGTCAGTGTGTTATGACCTATGGTAGTCAGTATAGTCAGTATGTTATGAGCTATGGTAGTCAGTGTGTTATGACCTATGGTAGTCAGTATAGTCAGTGTGTTATGACCTATGGTAGTCAGTATGTTATGACCTATGGTAGTCAGTATGTTATGACCTATGGTAGTCAGAGTGTTATGACCTATGGTAGTCAGTATGTTATGACCTATGGTAGTCAGTATAGTCAGTGTGTTATGACCTATGGTAGTCAGTATGGTCAGTGTGTTATGACCTATGGTAGTCAGTATAGTCATTATGTTATGAGCTATGGTAGTCAGTGTGTTATGACCTATGGTAGTCAGTATAGTCAGTGTGTTATGACCTATGGTAGTCAGTGTGTTATGACCTATGGTAGTCAGTGTGTTATGACCTATGGTAGTCAGTATAGTCAGTGTGTTATGACCTATGGTAGTCAGTATAGTCAGTGTGTTATGACCTATGGTAGTCAGTGTGTTATGACCTATGGTAGTCAGTGTGTTATGACCTATGGTAGTCAGTGTGTTATGACCTATGGTAGTCAGTGTGTTATGACCTATGGTAGTCAGTGTGTTATGACCTATGGTAGTCAGTATAGTCAGTGTGTTATGACCTATGGTAGTCAGTGTGTTATGACATATGGTAGTCAGTATAGTCAGTGTGTTATGACCTATGGTAGTCAGTATAGTCAGTGTGTTATGACCTATGGTAGTCAGTGTGTTATGACATATGGTAGTCAGTATAGTCAGTGTGTTATGACCTATGGTAGTCAGTATAGTCAGTGTGTTATGACCTATGGTAGTCAGTATAGTCAGTGTGTTATGACCTATGGTAGTCAGTGTGTTATGACATATGGTAGTCAGTATAGTCAGTATGTTATGACCTATGGTAGTCAGTGTGTTATGACCTATGGAAGTCAGTGTGTTATGACATATGGTAGTCAGTATAGTCAGTATGTTATGACCTATGGTAGTCAGTGTGTTATGACATATGGTAGTCAGTATAGTCAGTGTGTTATGACCTATGGTAGTCAGTGTGTTATGACCTATGGTAGTCAGTATAGTCAGTGTGTTATGACCTATGGTAGTCAGTATAGTCAGTGTGTTATGACCTATGGAAGTCAGTGTGTTATGACATATGGTAGTCAGTATAGTCAGTGTGTTATGACCTATGGTAGTCAGTATAGTCAGTGTGTTATGACCTATGGAAGTCACTATGTTATGACCTATGGTAGTCAGTGTGTTATGACTTATGGTAGTCAGTGTGTTATGACCTATGGTAGTCAGTGTGTTATGATCTATGGTAGTCAGTATGTTATGACCTATGGTAGTCAGTATAGTCAGTGTGTTATGACCTATGGTAGTCAGTATAGTCAGTGTGTTATGACCTATGGTAGTCAGTATGTTATGAGCTATGGTAGTCAGTGTGTTATGACCTATGGTAGTCAGTATGGTCAGTGTGTTATGACCTATGGTAGTCAGTGTGTTATGACCTATGGTAGTCAGTGTGTTATGACCTATGGTAGTCAGTGTGTTATGACCTATGGTAGTCAGTGTGTTATGACCTATGGTAGTCAGTATGGTCAGTGTGTTATGACCTATGGTAGTCAGTGTGTTATGACATATGGTAGTCAGTATAGTCAGTGTGTTATGACCTATGGTAGTCAGTGTGTTATGACCTATGGTAGTCAGTATAGTCAGTGTGTTATGACCTATGGTAGTCAGTGTGTTATGACCTATGGTAGTCAGTGTGTTATGACCTATGGTAGTCAGTATAGTCAGTGTGTTATGACCTATGGTAGTCAGTGTGTTATGACCTATGGTAGTCAGTGTGTTATGACCTATGGTAGTCAGTATAGTCAGTATGTTATGACCTATGGTAGACAGTGTGTTATGACCTATGGTAGTCAGTATGTTATGACCTATGGTAGTCAGTGTGTTATGACCTATGGTTTTTCCACATCTCTCTGTTTATGGGTGGTTGATTAAAGGAACTGCAGCAGTCTCTCTGAAACCTGCTGCAGGACAGTTTAATGGTGGAGTGATGGCACAATGTTACACTGACATTCAACCAAAGGTATTGTCAGAGTGAGGAGGAGAGAGATGACAGGAAATGACAGCATCCGGGATCTGAAAATCTTCTCAACCACATCACACTTCTACACTCAAGTTTATTTTTGTTAGTTGCTGGTTCAAATCCCAACTGTCACGCCCTTTGCTCCTTTTCAACGGCCTTCGCCTGCTGGACAAATGAACGTTGTATGTTGGTGATCGATCTGCTCTATTTTCCCTAGTCACATCCGGAGTGGCATAAAGACAGGGGGACAGGAGAGGAAAAGGGTCTGAGATGTCCTAGAGGACAACATGCTCTCTCAGTTGGAGTTACTGTCCCTGCCCAGTCACAGACAGACAGGGGGAAAAAGCAGGCTTTGTGATGAACTGTGACTCATTTAGTAATTGGTTAGAGTTAGAATATTGGTTTAACAGAATTAGAATATTGGTTTAAAATCATTAGAATATTGGTTTAACAGAATTAGAATATTGGTTTAAAATCATTAGAATATTGATTTAACAGAATTAGAATATTGGTTTAAAATCTTTAGAATATTGGTTTAACAGAATTAGAATATTGGTTTAAAATCATTAGAATATTGGTTTAACAGAATTAGAATATTGGTTTAAAATCATTAGAATATTGGTTTAAAATAATTAGAATATTTATGAGTACAGCTCATCACTGCTGATGACAGAGTCATCACTAAGAATGCTCTGAGAACATTCCGTTTCTTCTGTTGTAGGATTTTGGGAATACGAACACAGCTGTTGTTCAGTTCCCATTTGGAACTATATGAGTTATGATGTTTCCAGAGTGACTTTTTACACAGGTACTCTATGTCATAAAGATAGATTCAATACAATACTGTGGAGCATACACTGTCAGCTCTGACAAGGCCATTCAACTACGATGCTGTATCAAGACTAATGTCCTTGGTCAGCCTTAGAGTCTTTGGTCAGCCTTAGAGTCTTTGGTCAGCCTCAGAGTCCTTGGTCAGCCTTAGAGTCTTTGGTCAGCCTCAGAGTCTTTGGTCAGTCTCAGTCTTTGGTCAGCCTCAGAGTCTTTGGTCAGCCTCAGTCTTTGGTCAGCCTCAGTCTTTGGTCAGCCTCAGAGTCTTTGGTCAGCCTCAGTCTTTGGTCAGCCTCAGTCTTTGGTCAGCCTCAGTCTTTGGTCAGCCTCAGTCTTTGGTCAGCCTCAGTCTTTGGTCAGCCTCAGTCTTTGGTCAGCCTCAGTCTTTGGTCAGCCTCAGAGTCTTTGGTCAGCCTCAGTCTTTGGTCAGCCTCAGTCTTTGGTCAGCCTCAGTCTTTGGTCAGCCTCAGTCTTTGGTCAGCCTCAGTCTTTGGTCAGCCTCAGAGTCTTTGGTCAGCCTCAGTCTTTGGTCAGCCTCAGTCTTTGGTCAGCCTCAGTCTTTGGTCAGCCTCAGTCTTTGGTCAGCCTTAGAGTCTTTGGTCAGCCTCAGAGTCTTTGGTCAGCCTCAGTCTTTGGTCAGCCTCAGAGTCTTTGGTCAGTCTCAGAGTCCTTGGTCAGCCTCAGAGTGGTCAGCCTCAGAGTCCGTGGTCAGCCTCAGAGTGGTCAGCCTCAGAGTCCTTGGTCAGCCTCAGAGTGGACAGCCTCAGAGTCCTTGGTCAGCCTCAGAGTGGACAGCCTCAGAGTCCTTGGTCAGCCTCAGAGTGGACAGCCTCAGAGTCTGTGGTCAGCCTCAGAGTGGTCAGCCTCAGAGTCTGTGGTCAGCCTCAGAGTCTGTGGTCAGCCTCAGAGTGGTCAGCCTCAGAGTCCGTGGTCAGCCTCAGAGTGGTCAGCCTCAGAGTCCGTGGTCAGCCTCAGAGTGGTCAGCCTCAGAGTGGACAGCCTCAGAGTGGTCAGCCTCAGAGTGGACAGCCTCAGAGTCCGTGGTCAGCCTCAGAGTGGTCAGCCTCAGAGTCCGTGGTCAGCCTCAGAGTGGTCAGCCTCAGAGTGGTCAGCCTCAGAGTCCTTGGTCAGCCTCAGAGTGGACAGCCTCAGAGTCCTTGGTCAGCCTCAGAGTGGTCAGCCTCAGAGTCCTTGGTCAGCCTCAGAGTGGACAGCCTCAGAGTCCTTGGTCAGCCTCAGAGTGGTCAGCCTCAGAGTGGTCAGCCTCAGAGTGGACAGCCTCAGAGTCCGTGGTCAGCCTCAGAGTGGTCAGCCTCAGAGTCCGTGGTCAGCCTCAGAGTGGTCAGCCTCAGAGTCCGTGGTCAGCCTCAGTCCTTGGTCAGCCTCAGAGTGGTCAGCCTCAGAGTGGTCAGCCTCAGAGTCCGTGGTCAGCCTCAGTCCTTGGTCAGCCTCAGAGTGGTCAGCCTCAGAGTCCGTGGTCAGCCTCAGAGTGGTCAGCCTCAGAGTGGTCAGCCTCAGAGTGGTCAGCCTCAGAGTCCGTGGTCAGCCTCAGAGTGGTCAGCCTCAGAGTCCGTGGTCAGCCTCAGAGTGGTCAGCCTCAGAGTCCTTGGTCAGCCTCAGAGTGGTCAGCCTCAGAGTCCGTGGTCAGCCTCAGAGTGGTCAGCCTCAGAGTCCGTGGTCAGCCTCAGAGTGGTCAGCCTCAGAGTCCGTGGTCAGCCTCAGTCCTTGGTCAGCCTCAGAGTGGTCAGCCTCAGAGTGGTCAGCCTCAGAGTCCGTGGTCAGCCTCAGTCCTTGGTCAGCCTCAGAGTGGTCAGCCTCAGAGTCCGTGGTCAGCCTCAGAGTGGTCAGCCTCAGAGTGGTCAGCCTCAGAGTGGTCAGCCTCAGAGTGGTCAGCCTCAGAGTCCGTGGTCAGCCTCAGAGTGGTCAGCCTCAGAGTCCGTGGTCAGCCTCAGTCCTTGGTCAGCCTCAGAGTGGTCAGCCTCAGAGTGGTCAGCCTCAGAGTCCGTGGTCAGCCTCAGTCCTTGGTCAGCCTCAGAGTGGTCAGCCTCAGAGTGGTCAGCCTCAGAGTCCGTGGTCAGCCTCAGAGTGGTCAGCCTCAGAGTGGTCAGCCTCAGAGAATGGAATCATATTTACAGTTTCCTGTCTTCATTCAAATACACAGTCTAAACTGTATGGCTAGCTAGTTAACAAACATACTGTGCCGATATATATACAAATTCATAGTTTTATACAATATTTTCCCATAGTTGATCAGTCACTAGAATGAAGGGTTTTCCTTTACCAAGATGAATGATTTTTAGGCACATTACCAGGATCCCAATGTCCAATCTACAGTTCTAATATGTAATTCCATGAAAATAGTTATGTGTGAGATTTGGTTCTGGGTTTTGAGAGGATGATTAATGTGTCTTTGGTCTGGTCTGAGTGTACAGACTCATCCCTACTGAATCAGCCCGTGTCCATCACAGTCTGGTCCCTGTCTTTATTCCCCGAGAGGTAAACACACGGACAGACTGGTGTAAACGTTTAGCTCTGCGCTTAACACACCGGGAGGTTTGAAGAGGAAGAGGACGCCGCGCACACACACACAGACACACACACGCACGCACGCACGCACGCACACACACACACACACACACACACACACAGACACACACACACACACACACACACACACACACACACACACACACACACACACACACACACACACACAGACACACACACACACACACACAGACACACACACACACACACACACACACACACACACACACACACACACACACACACACACACACACACACACACACACACACACACAGACAGACACACACACACACACACACACACACACACACACACACACACACACACACACACACACACACACACACACACACACACACACACACACACACACACACACACACACACACACACACACACACACACACACACACACACACACACACACACACACACACACACACACACACAGACACACACACACACACACACAGGTCCATCTTCTCAGGAAGATCCCTGGAATCCGTCGAAGGATGGGAACGCTGACCAGAACACTTAGGAATGCTCAGCTGTCTGTTCTCGTCACACCACGTGCTATAGCTGATAAATCAAGCGCTTGCTGAAACCAGGCGGGAGAAAAGCGTGTTATTTATTTATTTAAAATCTTATCTTATTTGCTGTTCTTTCAATGAAGTTATGCCCTCCAGTTCTGATAGAACCGTTGCTATAGCAACACAAACCTCCTCGAGAGCAGCCATTGTTGTTACGATTTTTTTCGACTTCCACGTCCCAGTACAGGTGCATCTCGTTGTTGTGGTCAACCGAACGACCCTCACAGATGATCAGATTGGTCCGCTTGTCACGCCCGGACCTTAGAGAGCTTTTTATGTCTCTATTTTGGTTTGGTCAGGGTTTTGATTTGAGGTGGGCATTCTATGTTCATGTTTCTATGTGTTGTATTTCTTTGTGTTTTGGCCGGGTATGGTTCTCAGAGAGAGAAGGGGGGAAGGAGAGAAAGGGAGAAGGAGAGAAGGGGATGGAGGGAAGGAAGGAGAGAGAGAAGAAAAAGGGAGTGAGAAATGGGTAAGGATGGAGGGAGGGTAGGAAGGAAGGAAGGAAGGAAGGAAGGAAGGAAGGAAGGAAGGAAGGAAGGAGGGATGAGAGATGGATATAGAGAGGGGGATAGAGGGATGAGAGACGGATAGAGAGAGGGGGGTAGAGGGATGAGAGACAGATAGAGAGCGAGGGATAGAGGGATGAGAGACGATAGAGAGAGAGGGATAGAGGGATGAGAGACGGATAGAGAGAGGGGGGTAGAGGGATGAGAGACGGATAGAGGGATGAGAGATGGATAGAGAGAGAGGGATAGAGGGATGAGAGACGGATAGAGAGAGAGGGATAGAGGGATGAGAGACAGATAGAGAGAGAGGGATAGAGGGATGAGAGACAGATAGAGAGAGGGGGTAGAGGGATGAGAGACGGATAGAGAGCAAGGGATAGAGGGATGAGAGACGGATAGAGAGAGGGGGTAGAGGGATGAGAGACGGATAGAGAGCGAGGGATAGAGGGATGAGAGACGGATAGAGAGAGGGGGTAGAGGGATGAGAGACAGATAGAGAGAGAGGGATAGAGGGATGAGAGACAGATAGAGAGCGAGGGATAGAGGGATGAGAGACGGATAGAGAGAGAGGGATAGAGGGATGAGAGACTGACTGTGACTCTAGTTTACAGTGTGACTGTGTCTTTAGTTTACAGTGTGACTGTGTCTTTAGTTTACAGTGTGACTGGATCTTTAGTTTACAGTGTGACTGGGTCTTTAGTTTACAGTGTGACTGTGTCTTTAGTTTACAGTGTGGCTGTGACTCTAGTTTACAGTGTGGCTGTGACTCTAGTTTACAGTGTGACTGGATCTTTAGTTTACAGTGTGACTGGGTCTTTAGTTTACAGTGTGACTGTGTCTTTAGTTTACAGTGTGGCTGGGTCTTTAGTTTACAGTGTGACTGTGTCTTTAGTTTACAGTGTGACTGTGTCTTTAGTTTAAAGTGTGGCTGTGTCTTTAGTATACAGTGTGACTGTGTCTTTAGTTTACAGTGTGACTGTGTCTTTAGTTTACAGTGTGGCTGTGTCTTTAGTATACAGTGTGACTTTGTCTTTAGTTTACAGTGTGGCTGGGTCTTTAGTTTACAGTGTGACTGTGTCTTTAGTTTACAGTGTGACTGGGTCTTTAGTTTACTGGGTGGATGTGTCTTTAGTTTACAGTGTGACTGGGTCTTTAGTTTACTGGGTGGATGTGTCTTTAGTTTACAGTGTGGCTGGGTTTTAGTTTACAGTGTGACTGTGACTCTAGTTTACAGTGTGGCTGTGTCTTTAGTATACAGTGTGACTGTGTCTTTAGTTTACAGTGTGACTGTGTCTTTAGGTTACAGTGTGGCTGTGTCTTTAGTATACAGTGTGACTGTGTCTTTAGTTTACAGTGTGGCTGGGTCTTTAGTTTACAGTGTGACTGTGTCTTTAGTTTACAGTGTGACTGGGTCTTTAGTTTACTGGGTGGATGTGTCTTTAGTTTACAGTGTGGCTGGGTTTTTAGTTTACAGTGTGGCTGGGTATTTAGTTTACAGTGTGGCTGTGACTTTAGTTTACAGTGTGACTGTGACTCTAGTTTACAGTGTGACTGGGTCTTTAGTTTACAGTGTGGTTGGGTCTTTAGTTTACAGTGTGACTGTGTCTTTAGTTTACAGTGTGACTGTGACTCTAGTTTACAGTGTGACTGGGTCTTTAGTTTACAGTGTGGCTGGGTCTTTAGTTTACAGTGTGACTGTGTCTTTAGTTTACAGTGTGACTGGGTCTTTAGTTTACTGGGTGGATGTGTCTTTAGTTTACAGTGTGGCTGGGTATTTAGTTTACAGTGTGGCTGGGTCTTTAGTTTACAGTGTGGCTGGGTCTTTAGTTTACAGTGTGGCTGGGTCTTTAGTTTACAGTGTGGCTGGGTCTTTAGTTTACAGTGTGACTGGGTCTTTAGTTTACAGTGTGGCTGGGTCTTTAGTTTACAGTGTGGCTGTGACTCTAGTTTACAGTGTGACTGTGTCTTTAGTTTACAGTGTGGCTGGGTCTTTAGTTTACAGTGTGGCTGTGACTCTAGTTTACAGTGTGACTGTGTCTTTAGTTTACAGTGTGACTGGGTCTTTAGTTTACAGTGTGGCTGGGTCTTTAGTTTACAGTGTGGCTGTGACTCTAGTTTACAGTGTGACTGTGTCTTTAGTTTACAGTGTGGCTGGGTCTTTAGTTTACAGTGTGGCTGTGACTCTAGTTTACAGTGTGACTGTGTCTTTAGTTTACAGTGTGACTGGGTCTTTAGTTTACAGTGTGGCTGGGTCTTTAGTTTACAGTGTGGCTGTGACTCTAGTTTACAGTGTGACTGGGTCTTTAGTTTACGGTGTGACTGTGACTTTAGTTTACAGCACGACCAGCTCTTTCGTTTACAGTGCGACTGTGTCTTTAGTTTACAGTGTGACTGTGTCTTTAGTTTACAGTGTGGCTGGGTCTTTAGTTTACAGTGTGGCTGTGACTCTAGTTTACAGTGTGACTGTGTCTTTAGTTTACAGTGTGACTGGGTCTTTAGTTTACAGTGTGGCTGGGTCTTTAGTTTACAGTGTGGCTGTGACTCTAGTTTACAGTGTGACTGGATCTTTAGTTTACAGTGTGACTGGGTCTTTAGTTTACAGTGTGACTGTGTCTTTAGTTTACAGTGTGGCTGGGTCTTTAGTTTACAGTGTGACTGTGTCTTTAGTTTACAGTGTGACTGTGTCTTTAGTTTAAAGTGTGGCTGTGTCTTTAGTATACAGTGTGACTGTGTCTTTAGTTTACAGTGTGACTGTGTCTTTAGTTTACAGTGTGGCTGTGTCTTTAGTATACAGTGTGACTTTGTCTTTAGTTTACAGTGTGGCTGGGTCTTTAGTTTACAGTGTGACTGTGTCTTTAGTTTACAGTGTGACTGGGTCTTTAGTTTACTGGGTGGATGTGTCTTTAGTTTACAGTGTGACTGGGTCTTTAGTTTACTGGGTGGATGTGTCTTTAGTTTACAGTGTGGCTGGGTTTTTAGT
>NC_088217.1:6202509-6260009 GCF_036934945.1 Oncorhynchus masou masou
GAAAGCATCACTGAGTAGACTGTGTTTTATTTGGGCTAGTTTGTGTTTTTTTTTTGGGGGGGGGGTGAAAAGCGGACAGTTTGGAGTAATGGGTGTTAGTGTGATTAGTGGTTTGTGTTTGGCTGACACAGCTAGGGGGACAGAGGCTTGGATTCAAGCTAGACAGTGTTTAAAGACTCTGCAGATGTCCCCCCCCCCTCAACTCCCTTCTCTTTAGAACACACACTCTCTCTCCCTGTGACTCCCATCTCAACGCCTGAAGGGAGAGGGAGCGATGGAGCAGAGCTTCCAACTAGCCCTCTGAGCCTGCTAATTATTAATATTGATGAGGGGATGATAGGAGAGAGAGAGAGAGAGAGAGAGAGAGGGGGAGAGAGGGAGAGAGGCAGAGAGGGAGAGGGAGAGGGAGGGAGAGAGGGAGAGAGAGAGAGAGAGAGAGAGAGGGGGAGAGAGGCAGAGAGGGAGAGGGAGAGGGAGGGAGAGAGGGAGAGAGAGAGAGAGAGAGAGAGAGAGAGGGGGAGAGAGGGAGAGAGAGAGAGAGAGAGAGGGGGAGAGAGGCAGAGAGGCAGAGAGGGAGAGGGAGGGAGAGAGAGACAGAGACAGAGACAGAGAGACAGAGAGGTAGATAACAGATTAGTCAGAAGTGAGCTGCTCTCTGTGTGAAGATCTGTGTGTGCGTGTGTGTGTGTCTGTGTGTGTGTGTCTTAAGACAGTCTGTGTCTGTGTGTGTTTCTGTGTGTGTGTCTGTGTGTCTGTGTGTGTGTCTGTGTGTGTGTCTGTGTGTCTGTGTGTGTGTGTGCCTTAAGACAGTCTGTGTGTGTCTATGTGTGTGTCTGTGTCTGTGTGTGTGTGTGTGTCTTAAGACAGTCTGTGTGAAGATCTGTGTGTGTGTGTGTGTGTGTGTGTGTGTGTGTGTGTGTGTGTGTGTGTGTGTGTGTGTGTGTGTGTGTGTTTGTGTGTGTGTGTGTGTGTGTGTGTGTCTACTTAATCAACTTAATCTAACTTGCAGAGAAGATTAGCGCAGCGACGTTTAATCAATAAATCCAAATCCTTCGTTTGTGATCTAATGGATACTCAGTTTAGCAAACATCCCCATCTGTGTGTGTGTGTGTGTGTGTGTGTGTCTCTGTGTCTGTGTGTGTGTGCCTGTGTGTGTGTCTGGTCAGCCTCTATGTGGTCAGTCTTTATGTGGTCAGCCTATATGTGGTCAGTCTATATGTGGTCAGCCTATATGTGGTCAGACTCTATGTGGTCAGTCTATGTGGTCAGCCTATATGTGGTCATCTTTAATGTGGTCAGCCTATATGTGGTCAGTCTTTATGTGGTCAGTCTTTATGTGGTCAGCCTATATGTGGTCAGCCTATATGTGGTCAGCCTTAATGTGGTCACTTTTAATGTGGTCAGCCTTAGTGTGGTCAGCCTATATGTGGTCAGTCTTTATGTGGCCAGCCTCTATGTGGTCAGCTTTAATGTGGTCAGCCTCTATGTGGTCAGCCTCTATGTGGTCAGACTTAATGTGGTCAGCCTCTATGTGGTCATCCTCTATGTGGTCAATCTTAATGTGGTCAGCCTCTATGTGGTCAGCCTCTATGTGGTCAGACTCTATGTGGTCAGACTTAATGTGGTCACCCTCTATGTGGTCAGCCTTAATGTGGTCAGACTTAATGTGGTCACCCTCTATGTGGTCAGTCTATGTGTGGTTAGTCTATGTGTGGTCAGCCTATATGTGGTCATCTTTAATGTGGTCAGCCTATATGTGGTCATCTTTAATGTGGTCAGCCTTAATGTGGTCAGCCTTAGTGTGGTCAGCCTTAATGTGGTCAGTCTATGTGTGGTCAGCCTTAATGTGGTCAGTCTATATGTGGTCAGCCTTTATGTGGTCAGACTTTATGTGGTCAGCCTTTATGTGGTCAGTCTATGTGTGGTCAGCCTTAATGTGGTCAGTCTATGTGTGGTTAGTCTATATGTGGTCAGCCTATATGTGGTCACCCTTAATGTGGTCAGCCTCTATGTGGTCAGCCTCTATGTGGTCAGTCTTTATGTAGTCAGCCTTAATGTGGTCAGTCTATGTGTGGTCAGTCTATATGTGGTCAGCCTTTATGTGGTCAGCCTTAATGTGGTCAGTCTATGTGTGGTCAGTCTATATGTGGTCAGCCTTAATGTGGTCAGCCTTAGTGTGGTCAGTCTATATGTGGTCAGTGTATGTGTGGTCAGCCTTAGTGTGGTCAGTCTATATGGGGTCAGCCTTAATGTGGTCAGCCTTAGTGTGGTTAGTTTATGTGTGGTCAGTCTTAATGTGGTCAGCCTTAGTGTGGTCAGCCTTAATGTGGTCAGCCTTAGTGTGGTTACATTTACATTTAACATTTAAGTCATTTAGCAGACGCTCTTATCCAGAGCGACTTACAAATTGGTGAATTCACCTTCTGACATCCAGTGGAACAGCCACTTTACAATAGTAAAGTTAGTCTATGTGTGATCAGTCTTAATGTGGTCAGCCTTAATGTGGTCAGCCTATATGTGGTCAGCCTTAATGTCGTCAGTCTATATGTGGTCAGCCTTAGTGTTGTCAGCCTATATGTGGTCAGCCTTAATGTGGTCAGTCTATTCATGGTCAGTCTATGTGTGTTCAGCCTATATGTGGTCAGTATATGTGGTCAGCCTTTATGTGGTAAGCCTTAATGTGGTCAGTCTTTATGTGGTCAGTCTTCATGTGGTCAGTCTTTATGTGGTCAGCCTCTATGTGGTCAGCCTCTATGTGGTCAGCCTATATGTGGTCAGCCTATATGTGGTCAGCCTATATGTGGTCAGTCTTTATATGGTCAGCCTATATGTGGTCAGCCTATATGTGGTCAGCCTCTATGCGGTCAGTCTTTATGTGGTCAGCCTATATGTGGTCAGCATATATGTGGTCAGTCTTTATGTGGTCAGTCTTTATGTGGTCAGCCTTAGTGTGGTCAGTCTATATGTGGTCAGTCTATATGGGGTCAGCCTTAATGTGGTCAGCCTTAATGTGGTCAGTCTATATGTGGTCATTCTATATGTGGTCATCCTTAATGTGGTCAGCCTCTATGTGGTCAACCTCTATGTGGTCAGCCTATGTGTGGTCAGCCTCTATGTGGTCAGCCTATATGTGGTCAGCCTCTATGTGGTCAGCCTCTATGTGGTCAGTCTCTATGTGGTCAGCCTTAGTGTGGTCAGCCTTAATGTGGTCAGCCTTAATGTGGTCAGCCTTAATGTGGTCAATCTATATGTGGTCAGCCTCTATGTGGTCAGACTCTATGTGGTCAGCCTATATGTGGTCAGCCTCTATGTGGTCAGCCTCTATGTGGTCATCCTTAGTGTGGTCAGTCTATATGTGGTCAGTCTTAATGTGGTCAGCCTATATGTGGTCATCTTTAATGTGGTCAGCCTATATGTGGTCATCTTTAATGTGGTCAGCCTTAGTGTGGTCAGCCTTTATGTGGTCAGTCTTTATGTGGTCAGCCTTATTGTGGTCCGTCTATGTGTGGTCAGCCTTAATGTGGTCAGTCTATGTGTGGTCAGTCTATATGTGGTCAGCCTATATGTGGTCAGCCTCTATGTGTTCAGCCTCTATGAGGTCATTCTTTATGTAGTCAGCCTTAATGTGGTCAGTCTATGTGTGGTCAGGCTTTATGTGGTCAGCCATTATGTTGTCAGCCTTAATGTGGTCTGCCTTAGTGTGGTCAGGCTATATGTGGTCAGTCTATATGTGGTCAGCCTTAATGTGGTCAGTCTATATGTGGTCAGCCTTAATGTGGTCAACCTTAATGTGGTCAGCCTTAGTGTGGTCAGTCTATATGTGGTCAGTCTATGTGTGGTCAGCCTTAGTGTGGTCAGTCTATATGTGGTCAGTCTATATGGGGTCAGCCTTAATGTGGTCAGCCTTAATGTGGTCAGTCTATATGTGGTCAGTCTATATGTGGTCATCCTTAATGTGGTCAGCCTCTATGTGGTCAGCCTATGTGTGGTCAGCCTCTATGTGATCAGCCTATATATGGTCAGCCTCTATGTGGTCAGCCTCTATGTGGTCAGCCTCTATGTGGTCAGCCTTAGTGTGGTCAGTCTATATGTGGTCAGCCTTAATGTGGTCAGCCTTAATGTGGTCAGTCTATATGTGTTCAGTCTCTATGTGGTCAGCCTATATGTGGTCAGCCTCTATGTGGTCAGACTCTATGTGGTCTTCCTTAGTGTGGTCAGTCTATATGTGGTCAGTCTATATGTGGTCAGCCTTAATGTCGTCAGCCTTAGTGTGGTCAGTCTTAATGTGGTCAGCCTTAATGTGGTCAGCCTTAGTGTGGTTAGTCTATGTGTGATCAGTCTTAATGTGGTCAGCCTTAATGTGGTCAGCCTATATGTGGTCAGCCTTAATGTCGTCAGTCTATATGTGGTCAGCCTTAGTGTTGTCAGCCTATATGTGGTCAGCCTTAATGTGGTCAGTCTATTCATGGTCAGTCTATGTGTGTTCAGCCTATATGTGGTCAGTATATGTGGTCAGCCTTTATGTGGTAAGCCTTAATGTGGTCAGTCTTTATGTGGTCAGTCTTCATGTGGTCAGTCTTTATGTGGTCAGCCTCTATGTGGTCAGCCTCTATGTGGTCAGCCTATATGTGGTCAGCCTATATGTGGTCAGCCTATATGTGGTCAGTCTTTATATGGTCAGCCTATATGTGGTCAGCCTATATGTGGTCAGCCTCTATGCGGTCAGTCTTTATGTGGTCAGCCTATATGTGGTCAGCATATATGTGGTCAGTCTTTATGTGGTCAGCCTTAGTGTGGTCAGTCTATATGTGGTCAGTCTATATGGGGTCAGCCTTAATGTGGTCAGCCTTAATGTGGTCAGTCTATATGTGGTCATTCTATATGTGGTCAGCCTCTATGTGGTCAGCCTATATGTGGTCAGCCTCTATGTGGTCAGCCTCTATGTGGTCAGTCTCTATGTGGTCAGCCTTAGTGTGGTCAGCCTTAATGTGGTCAGCCTTAATGTGGTCAGCCTTAATGTGGTCAATCTATATGTGGTCAGCCTCTATGTGGTCAGACTCTATGTGGTCAGCCTATATGTGGTCAGCCTCTATGTGGTCAGCCTCTATGTGGTCATCCTTAGTGTGGTCAGTCTATATGTGGTCAGTCTTAATGTGGTCAGCCTATATGTGGTCATCTTTAATGTGGTCAGCCTATATGTGGTCATCTTTAATGTGGTCAGCCTTAGTGTGGTCAGCCTTTATGTGGTCAGTCTTTATGTGGTCAGCCTTATTGTGGTCCGTCTATGTGTGGTCAGCCTTAATGTGGTCAGTCTATGTGTGGTCAGTCTATATGTGGTCAGCCTATATGTGGTCAGCCTCTATGTGTTCAGCCTCTATGTGGTCAGTCTTTATGTAGTCAGCCTTAATGTGGTCAGTCTATGTGTGGTCAGGCTTTATGTGGTCAGCCTTTATGTTGTCAGCCTTAATGTGGTCTGCCTTAGTGTGGTCAGGCTATATGTGGTCAGTCTATATGTGGTCAGCCTTAATGTGGTCAGTCTATATGTGGTCAGCCTTAATGTGGTCAACCTTAATGTGGTCAGCCTTAGTGTGGTCAGTCTATATGTGGTCAGTCTATGTGTGGTCAGCCTTAGTGTGGTCAGTCTATATGTGGTCAGTCTATATGGGGTCAGCCTTAATGTGGTCAGCCTTAATGTGGTCAGTCTATATGTGGTCAGTCTATATGTGGTCATCCTTAATGTGGTCAGCCTCTATGTGGTCAGCCTATGTGTGGTCAGCCTCTATGTGATCAGCCTATATATGGTCAGCCTCTATGTGGTCAGCCTCTATGTGGTCAGCCTCTATGTGGTCAGCCTTAGTGTGGTCAGTCTATATGTGGTCAGCCTTAATGTGGTCAGCCTTAATGTGGTCAGTCTATATGTGTTCAGTCTCTATGTGGTCAGCCTATATGTGGTCAGCCTCTATGTGGTCAGACTCTATGTGGTCTTCCTTAGTGTGGTCAGTCTATATGTGGTCAGTCTATATGTGGTCAGCCTTAATGTCGTCAGCCTTAGTGTGGTCAGTCTTAATGTGGTCAGCCTTAATGTGGTCAGCCTTAGTGTGGTTAGTCTATGTGTGATCAGTCTTAATGTGGTCAGCCTTAATGTGGTCAGCCTATATGTGGTCAGCCTTAATGTCGTCAGTCTATATGTGGTCAGCCTTAGTGTTGTCAGCCTATATGTGGTCAGCCTTAATGTGGTCAGTCTATTCATGGTCAGTCTATGTGTGTTCAGCCTATATGTGGTCAGTATATGTGGTCAGCCTTTATGTGGTAAGCCTTAATGTGGTCAGTCTTTATGTGGTCAGTCTTCATGTGGTCAGTCTTTATGTGGTCAGCCTCTATGTGGTCAGCCTCTATGTGGTCAGCCTATATGTGGTCAGCCTATATGTGGTCAGCCTATATGTGGTCAGTCTTTATATGGTCAGCCTATATGTGGTCAGCCTATATGTGGTCAGCCTCTATGCGGTCAGTCTTTATGTGGTCAGCCTATATGTGGTCAGCATATATGTGGTCAGTCTTTATGTGGTCAGCCTTAGTGTGGTCAGTCTATATGTGGTCAGTCTATATGGGGTCAGCCTTAATGTGGTCAGCCTTAATGTGGTCAGTCTATATGTGGTCATTCTATATGTGGTCAGCCTCTATGTGGTCAACCTCTATGTGGTCAGCCTATGTGTGGTCAGCCTCTATGTGGTCAGCCTATATGTGGTCAGCCTCTATGTGGTCAGCCTCTATGTGGTCAGTCTCTATGTGGTCAGCCTTAGTGTGGTCAGCCTTAATGTGGTCAGCCTTAATGTGGTCAGCCTTAATGTGGTCAATCTATATGTGGTCAGCCTCTATGTGGTCAGACTCTATGTGGTCAGCCTATATGTGGTCAGCCTCTATGTGGTCAGCCTCTATGTGGTCATCCTTAGTGTGGTCAGTCTATATGTGGTCAGTCTTAATGTGGTCAGCCTATATGTGGTCATCTTTAATGTGGTCAGCCTATATGTGGTCATCTTTAATGTGGTCAGCCTTAGTGTGGTCAGCCTTTATGTGGTCAGTCTTTATGTGGTCAGCCTTAATGTGGTCCGTCTATGTGTGGTCAGCCTTAATGTGGTCAGTCTATGTGTGGTCAGTCTATATGTGGTCAGCCTATATGTGGTCAGCCTCTATGTGTTCAGCCTCTATGTGGTCAGTCTTTATGTAGTCAGCCTTAATGTGGTCAGTCTATGTGTGGTCAGGCTTTATGTGGTCAGCCTTTATGTTGTCAGCCTTAATGTGGTCTGCCTTAGTGTGGTCAGGCTATATGTGGTCAGTCTATATGTGGTCAGCCTTAATGTGGTCAGTCTATATGTGGTCAGCCTTAATGTGGTCAACCTTAATGTGGTCAGCCTTAGTGTGGTCAGTCTATATGTGGTCAGTCTATGTGTGGTCAGCCTTAGTGTGGTCAGTCTATATGTGGTCAGTCTATATGGGGTCAGCCTTAATGTGGTCAGCCTTAATGTGGTCAGTCTATATGTGGTCAGTCTATATGTGGTCATCCTTAATGTGGTCAGCCTCTATGTGGTCAGCCTATGTGTGGTCAGCCTCTATGTGATCAGCCTATATATGGTCAGCCTCTATGTGGTCAGCCTCTATGTGGTCAGCCTCTATGTGGTCAGCCTTAGTGTGGTCAGTCTATATGTGGTCAGCCTTAGTGTGGTTAGTCTATGTGTGGTTAGTCTATGTGTGATCAGTCTTAATGTGGTCAGCCTTAATGTGGTCAGTCTATATGTGGTCAGTCTATATGTGGTCAGCCTTAATGTGGTCAGCCTATATGTGGTCAGCCTTAATGTGGTCAGTCTGTATGTGGTCAGCCTTAATGTGGTCAGTCTATTTATGGTCAGTCTATGTGTGTTCAGCCTCTATGTGGTCAGTCTATATGTGGTAAGCCTTTATGTAGTCAGTCTATATGTGGTCAGTCTATATGTGGTCAGTCTATATGTGGTCAGCCTGTATGTGGTCAGCCTTAGTGTGGTCAGTCTTTATGTGGTCAGTCTTTATGTGGTCAGTCTATATGTGGTCAGTCTATGTGTGGTCAGTCTATATGTGGTCAGCCTATATGTGGTCAGCCTCTATGTGTTCAGCCTCTATGTGTTCAGTCTTTATGTGGTCAGTCTTAATGTGGTCAGCCTATATGTGGTCATCTTTAATGTGGTCAGCCTATATGTGGTCATCTTTAATGTGGTCAGCCTTAGTGTGGTCAGCCTTTATGTGGTCAGTCTTTATGTGGTCAGCCTTAATGTGGTCCGTCTATGTGTGGTCAGCCTTAATGTGGTCAGTCTATGTGTGGTCAGTCTATATGTGGTCAGCCTATATGTGGTCAGCCTCTATGTGTTCAGCCTCTATGTGGTCAGTCTTTATGTAGTCAGCCTTAATGTGGTCAGTCTATGTGTGGTCAGGCTTTATGTGGTCAGCCTTTATGTTGTCAGCCTTAATGTGGTCTGCCTTAGTGTGGTCAGGCTATATGTGGTCAGTCTATATGTGGTCAGCCTTAATGTGGTCAGTCTATATGTGGTCAGCCTTAATGTGGTCAACCTTAATGTGGTCAGCCTTAGTGTGGTCAGTCTATATGTGGTCAGTCTATGTGTGGTCAGCCTTAGTGTGGTCAGTCTATATGTGGTCAGTCTATATGGGGTCAGCCTTAATGTGGTCAGCCTTAATGTGGTCAGTCTATATGTGGTCAGTCTATATGTGGTCATCCTTAATGTGGTCAGCCTCTATGTGGTCAGCCTATGTGTGGTCAGCCTCTATGTGATCAGCCTATATATGGTCAGCCTCTATGTGGTCAGCCTCTATGTGGTCAGCCTCTATGTGGTCAGCCTTAGTGTGGTCAGTCTATATGTGGTCAGCCTTAGTGTGGTTAGTCTATGTGTGGTTAGTCTATGTGTGATCAGTCTTAATGTGGTCAGCCTTAATGTGGTCAGTCTATATGTGGTCAGTCTATATGTGGTCAGCCTTAATGTGGTCAGCCTATATGTGGTCAGCCTTAATGTGGTCAGTCTGTATGTGGTCAGCCTTAATGTGGTCAGTCTATTTATGGTCAGTCTATGTGTGTTCAGCCTCTATGTGGTCAGTCTATATGTGGTAAGCCTTTATGTAGTCAGTCTATATGTGGTCAGTCTATATGTGGTCAGTCTATATGTGGTCAGCCTGTATGTGGTCAGCCTTAGTGTGGTCAGTCTTTATGTGGTCAGTCTTTATGTGGTCAGTCTATATGTGGTCAGTCTATGTGTGGTCAGTCTATATGTGGTCAGCCTATATGTGGTCAGCCTCTATGTGTTCAGCCTCTATGTGGTCAGTCTTTATGTAGTCAGCCTTAATGTGGTCAGTCTATGTGTGGTCAGCCTTTATGTGGTCAGCCTTTATGTTGTCAGCCTTAATGTGGTCAGCCTTAGTGTGGTCAGGCTATATGTGGTCGGCCTTAATGTGGTCAGCCTTAGTGTGGTTAGTCTATGTGTGGTTAGTCTATGTGTGATCAGTCTTAATGTGGTCAGCCTTAATGTGGTCAACCTTAATGTGGTCAGCCGTAGTGTGGTCAGTCTATATGTGTCAGTCTATGTGTGGTCAGCCTTAGTGTGGTCAGTCTATATGTGGTCAGTCTATATGGGGTCAGCCTTAATGTGGTCAGCCTTAATGTGGTCAGTCTATATGTGGTCAGTCTATATGTGGTCATCCTTAATGTGGTCAGCCTCTATGTGGTCAGCCTATGTGTGGTCAGCCTCTATGTGATCAGCCTATATATGGTCAGCCTCTATGTGGTCAGCCTCTATGTGGTCAGCCTCTATGTGGTCAGACTTAGTGTGGTCAGTCTATTTGTGGTCAGCCTTAATGTGGTCAGCCTTAATGTGGTCAGTCTATATGTGTTCAGTCTCTATGTGGTCAGCCTATATGTGGTCAGCCTCTATGTGGTCAGACTCTATGTGGTCTTCCTTAGTGTGTTCAGTCTATATGTGGTCAGTCTATATGTGGTCAGCCTTAATGTGGTCAGCCTTAGTGTGGTCAGTCTTAATGTGGTCAGCCTTAATGTGGTCAGCCTTAGTGTGGTCAGCCTTAATGTGGTCAGCCTTAGTGTGGTTAGTCTATGTGTGGTTAGTTTATGTGTGATCAGTCTTAATGTGGTCAGCCTTAATGTGGTCAGTCTATATGTGGTCAGTCTATATGTGGTCAGCCTTAATGTGGTCAGCCTATATGTGGTCAGCCTTAATGTCGTCAGTCTGTATGTGGTCAGCCTTAATGTGGTCAGTCTATTTATGGTCAGTCTATGTGTGTTCAGCCTCTATGTGGTCAGTCTATATGTGGTAAGCCTTTATGTGGTCAGTCTATATGTGGTCAGTCTATATGTGGTCAGTCTATATGTGGTCAGCCTGTATGTGGTCAGCCTTAGTGTGGTCAGTCTTTATGTGGTCAGTCTTTATGTGGTCAGTCTATATGTGGTCAGTCTATATGTGGTCAGTTTATATGTGGTCAGCCTTAATGTGGTCAGCCTTAGTGTGTTCAGTCTTTATGTGGTCAGTCTTAATGTGGTCAGCCTTAGTGTGGTCAGTCTTAATGTGGTCAGCCTTAATGTGGTCAGCCTTAGTGTGGTTAGTTTATGTGTGGTCAGTGTTAATGTGTTCAGCCTTAGTGTGGTCAGCCTTAATGTGGTCAGCCTTAGTGTGGTTAGTCTATGTGTGATCAGTGTTAATGTGTTCAGCCTTAATGTGGTCAGCCTATATGTGGTCAGCCTTAATGTCGTCAGTCTATATGTGGTCAGCCTCTATGTGGTCAGTCTTTATGTAGTCAGCCTTAATGTGGTCAGTCTATGTGTGGTCAGTCTATATGTGGTCAGCCTATATGTGGTCAGCCTCTATGTGGTCAGCCTCTATGTGGTCAGCCTTTATGTGGTCAGCCTATATGTGGTCAGCCTATATGTGGTCAGCCTTAATGTGGTCAGTCTATATGTGGTCAGCCTTAATGTGGTCAGCCTATATGTGGTCAGCCTATATGTGGTCAGCCTTAATGTGGTCAGCCTATATGTGGTCAGCCTATAAGTGGTCAGCCTATATGTGGTCAGCCTTAATGTGGTCAGTCTATATGTGGTCAGCCTCTATGTGGTCAGCCTATATGTGGTCAGCCTCTATGTGGTCAGCCTTAATGTGGTCAGACTATATGTGGTCAGCCTATGTGTGGTCAGCCTATATGTGGTCAGCCTATATGTGGTCAGCCTATATGTGGTCAGCCTATATGTGGTCAGTGGATATGTGGTCAGCCTATATGTGGTCAGCCTATATGTGGTCAGCCTATATGTGGTCAGCCTATATGTGGTCAGCCTTAATGTGGTCAGCCTCTATGTGGTCAGTCTATATGTGGTCAGCCTTAATGTGGTCAGCCTCTATGTGGTCAGCCTATATGTGGTCAGCCTATATGTGGTCAGCCTATATGTGGTCAGCCTTTATGTGGTCAGTCTTAATGTGGTCAGCCTATATGTGGTCAGCCTTAATGTGGTCAGCCTCTATGTGGTCAGCCTTTATGTGGTCAGTCTATATGTGGTCAGTCTATATGTGGTCAGTCTATATGTGGTCAGCCTGTATGTGGTCAGCCTTAGTGTGGTCAGTCTTTATGTGGTCAGTCTTTATGTGGTCAGTCTATATGTGGTCAGTCTATATGTGGTCAGTTTATATGTGGTCAGCCTTAATGTGGTCAGCCTTAGTGTGTTCAGTCTTTATGTGGTCAGTCTTAATGTGGTCAGCCTTAGTGTGGTCAGTCTTAATGTGGTCAGCCTTAATGTGGTCAGCCTTAGTGTGGTTAGTTTATGTGTGGTCAGTGTTAATGTGTTCAGCCTTAGTGTGGTCAGCCTTAATGTGGTCAGCCTTAGTGTGGTTAGTCTATGTGTGATCAGTGTTAATGTGTTCAGCCTTAATGTGGTCAGCCTATATGTGGTCAGCCTTAATGTCGTCAGTCTATATGTGGTCAGCCTCTATGTGGTCAGTCTTTATGTAGTCAGCCTTAATGTGGTCAGTCTATGTGTGGTCAGTCTATATGTGGTCAGCCTATATGTGGTCAGCCTCTATGTGGTCAGCCTCTATGTGGTCAGCCTTTATGTGGTCAGCCTATATGTGGTCAGCCTATATGTGGTCAGCCTTAATGTGGTCAGTCTATATGTGGTCAGCCTTAATGTGGTCAGCCTATATGTGGTCAGCCTATATGTGGTCAGCCTTAATGTGGTCAGCCTATATGTGGTCAGCCTATAAGTGGTCAGCCTATATGTGGTCAGCCTTAATGTGGTCAGTCTATATGTGGTCAGCCTCTATGTGGTCAGCCTATATGTGGTCAGCCTCTATGTGGTCAGCCTTAATGTGGTCAGACTATATGTGGTCAGCCTATGTGTGGTCAGCCTATATGTGGTCAGCCTATATGTGGTCAGCCTATATGTGGTCAGCCTATATGTGGTCAGCCTATATGTGGTCAGCCTTAATGTGGTCAGCCTCTATGTGGTCAGTCTATATGTGGTCAGCCTTAATGTGGTCAGCCTCTATGTGGTCAGCCTATATGTGGTCAGCCTATATGTGGTCAGCCTATATGTGGTCAGCCTTTATGTGGTCAGTCTTAATGTGGTCAGCCTATATGTGGTCAGCCTTAATGTGGTCAGCCTCTATGTGGTCAGCCTTTATGTGGTCAGTCTATATGTGGTCAGTCTATATGTGGTCAGTCTATATGTGGTCAGCCTGTATGTGGTCAGCCTTAGTGTGGTCAGTCTTTATGTGGTCAGTCTTTATGTGGTCAGTCTATATGTGGTCAGTCTATATGTGGTCAGTTTATATGTGGTCAGCCTTAATGTGGTCAGCCTTAGTGTGTTCAGTCTTTATGTGGTCAGTCTTAATGTGGTCAGCCTTAGTGTGGTCAGTCTTAATGTGGTCAGCCTTAATGTGGTCAGCCTTAGTGTGGTTAGTTTATGTGTGGTCAGTGTTAATGTGTTCAGCCTTAGTGTGGTCAGCCTTAATGTGGTCAGCCTTAGTGTGGTTAGTCTATGTGTGATCAGTGTTAATGTGTTCAGCCTTAATGTGGTCAGCCTATATGTGGTCAGCCTTAATGTCGTCAGTCTATATGTGGTCAGCCTCTATGTGGTCAGTCTTTATGTAGTCAGCCTTAATGTGGTCAGTCTATGTGTGGTCAGTCTATATGTGGTCAGCCTATATGTGGTCAGCCTCTATGTGGTCAGCCTCTATGTGGTCAGCCTTTATGTGGTCAGCCTATATGTGGTCAGCCTATATGTGGTCAGCCTTAATGTGGTCAGTCTATATGTGGTCAGCCTTAATGTGGTCAGCCTATATGTGGTCAGCCTATATGTGGTCAGCCTTAATGTGGTCAGCCTATATGTGGTCAGCCTATAAGTGGTCAGCCTATATGTGGTCAGCCTTAATGTGGTCAGTCTATATGTGGTCAGCCTCTATGTGGTCAGCCTATATGTGGTCAGCCTCTATGTGGTCAGCCTTAATGTGGTCAGACTATATGTGGTCAGCCTATGTGTGGTCAGCCTATATGTGGTCAGCCTATATGTGGTCAGCCTATATGTGGTCAGCCTATATGTGGTCAGTGGATATGTGGTCAGCCTATATGTGGTCAGCCTATATGTGGTCAGCCTATATGTGGTCAGCCTATATGTGGTCAGCCTTAATGTGGTCAGCCTCTATGTGGTCAGTCTATATGTGGTCAGCCTTAATGTGGTCAGCCTCTATGTGGTCAGCCTATATGTGGTCAGCCTATATGTGGTCAGCCTATATGTGGTCAGCCTTTATGTGGTCAGTCTTAATGTGGTCAGCCTATATGTGGTCAGCCTTAATGTGGTCAGCCTCTATGTGGTCAGCCTTTATGTGGTCAGTCTTAATGTGGTCAGCCTTAATGTGGTCAGCCTCTATGTGGCCAGCCTTTATGTGGTCAGTCTTTATGTGGTCCGCCTTTATGTGGTCAGTCTTAATGTGGTCAGCCTTAATGTGATCAGCCTATATGTGGTCAGCCTTAATGTGGTCAGCCTCTATGTGGTCAGCCTTTATGTGGTCAGTCTTAATGTGGTCAGCCTTAATGTGGTCAGCCTCTATGTGGCCAGCCTTTATGTGGTCAGCCTATATGTGGTCAGCCTATATGTGGTCAGCCTATATGTGGTCAGCCTTAATGTGGTCAGCCTTAATGTGGTCAGCCTATATGTGGTCAGCCTATATGTGTTCAGCCTATATGTGGTCAGCCTATATGTGGTCAGCCTATATGTGGTCAGCCTATATGTGGTCAGCCTTAATGTGGTCAGCCTCTATGTGGTCAGCCTATATGTGGTCAGCCTCTATGTGGTCAGTCTCTATGTAGTCAGCCTTAATGTGGTCAGTCTATGTGTGGTCAGTCTATATGTGGTCAGCCTATATGTGGTCAGCCTCTATGTGGTCAGACTCTATGTGGTCTTCCTTAGTGTGGTCAGTCTATATGTGGTCAGTCTATATGTGGTCAGCCTTAATGTGGTCAGCCTTAGTGTGGTCAGTCTTAATGTGGTCAGCCTTAATGTGGTCAGCCTTAGTGTGGTCAGCCTTAATGTGGTCAGCCTTAGTGTGGTTAGTCTATGTGTGGTTAGTCTATGTGTGATCAGTCTTAATGTGGTCAGCCTTAATGTGGTCAGTCTATATGTGGTCAGTCTATATGTGGTCAGCCTTAATGTGGTCAGCCTATATGTGGTCAGCCTTAATGTGGTCAGTCTGTATGTGGTCAGCTTTAATGTGGTCAGTCTATTTATGGTCAGTCTATGTGTGTTCAGCCTCTATGTGGTCAGTCTATATGTGGTAAGCCTTTATGTAGTCAGTCTATATGTGGTCAGTCTATATGTGGTCAGTCTATATGTGGTCAGCCTGTATGTGGTCAGCCTTAGTGTGGTCAGTCTTTATGTGGTCAGTCTTTATGTGGTCAGTCTATATGTGGTCAGTCTATGTGTGGTCAGTCTATATGTGGTCAGCCTATATGTGGTCAGCCTCTATGTGTTCAGCCTCTATGTGGTCAGTCTTTATGTAGTCAGCCTTAATGTGGTCAGTCTATGTGTGGTCAGCCTTTATGTGGTCAGCCTTTATGTTGTCAGCCTTAATGTGGTCAGCCTTAGTGTGGTCAGGCTATATGTGGTCAGTCTATATGTGGTCAGCCTTAATGTGGTCAGTCTATATGTGGTCGGCCTTAATGTGGTCAGCCTTAGTGTGGTTAGTCTATGTGTGGTTAGTCTATGTGTGATCAGTCTTAATGTGGTCAGCCTTAATGTGGTCAACCTTAATGTGGTCAGCCTTAGTGTGGTCAGTCTATATGTGTCAGTCTATGTGTGGTCAGCCTTAGTGTGGTCAGTCTATATGTGGTCAGTCTATATGGGGTCAGCCTTAATGTGGTCAGCCTTAATGTGGTCAGTCTATATGTGGTCAGTCTATATGTGGTCATCCTTAATGTGGTCAGCCTCTATGTGGTCAGCCTATGTGTGGTCAGCCTCTATGTGATCAGCCTATATATGGTCAGCCTCTATGTGGTCAGCCTCTATGTGGTCAGACTTAGTGTGGTCAGTCTATTTGTGGTCAGCCTTAATGTGGTCAGCCTTAATGTGGTCAGTCTATATGTGTTCAGTCTCTATGTGGTCAGCCTATATGTGGTCAGCCTCTATGTGGTCAGACTCTATGTGGTCTTCCTTAGTGTGGTCAGTCTATATGTGGTCAGTCTATATGTGGTCAGCCTTAATGTGGTCAGCCTTAGTGTGGTCAGTCTTAATGTGGTCAGCCTTAATGTGGTCAGCCTTAGTGTGGTCAGCCTTAATGTGGTCAGCCTTAGTGTGGTTAGTCTATGTGTGGTTAGTCTATGTGTGATCAGTCTTAATGTGGTCAGCCTTAATGTGGTCAGTCTATATGTGGTCAGTCTATATGTGGTCAGCCTTAATGTGGTCAGCCTATATGTGGTCAGCCTTAATGTCGTCAGTCTGTATGTGGTCAGCCTTAATGTGGTCAGTCTATTTATGGTCAGTCTATGTGTGTTCAGCCTCTATGTGGTCAGTCTATATGTGGTAAGCCTTTATGTGGTCAGTCTATATGTGGTCAGTCTATATGTGGTCAGTCTATATGTGGTCAGCCTGTATGTGGTCAGCCTTAGTGTGGTCAGTCTTTATGTGGTCAGTCTTTATGTGGTCAGTCTATATGTGGTCAGTCTATATGTGGTCAGTTTATATGTGGTCAGCCTTAATGTGGTCAGCCTTAGTGTGTTCAGTCTTTATGTGGTCAGTCTTAATGTGGTCAGCCTTAGTGTGGTCAGTCTTAATGTGGTCAGCCTTAATGTGGTCAGCCTATATGTGGTCAGCCTCTATGTGGTCAGCCTCTATGTGGTCAGCCTTTATGTGGTCAGCCTATATGTGGTCAGCCTATATGTGGTCAGCCTTAATGTGGTCAGTCTATATGTGGTCAGCCTTAATGTGGTCAGCCTATATGTGGTCAGCCTATATGTGGTCAGCCTTAATGTGGTCAGCCTATATGTGGTCAGCCTATAAGTGGTCAGCCTATATGTGGTCAGCCTTAATGTGGTCAGTCTATATGTGGTCAGCCTCTATGTGGTCAGCCTATATGTGGTCAGCCTCTATGTGGTCAGCCTTAATGTGGTCAGACTATATGTGGTCAGCCTATGTGTGGTCAGCCTATATGTGGTCAGCCTATATGTGGTCAGCCTATATGTGGTCAGTGGATATGTGGTCAGCCTATATGTGGTCAGCCTATATGTGGTCAGCCTATATGTGGTCAGCCTATATGTGGTCAGCCTTAATGTGGTCAGCCTCTATGTGGTCAGTCTATATGTGGTCAGCCTTAATGTGGTCAGCCTCTATGTGGTCAGTCTATATGTGGTCAGCCTTAATGTGGTCAGGCTTAATGTGGTCAGCCTTAATGTGGTCAGCCTATATGTGGTCAGCCTATATGTGGTCAGCCTATATGTGGTCAGCCTATATGTGGTCAGCCTTTATGTGGTCAGTCTTAATGTGGTCAGCCTATATGTGGTCAGCCTTAATGTGGTCAGCCTCTATGTGGTCAGCCTTTATGTGGTCAGTCTTAATGTGGTCAGCCTTAATGTGGTCAGCCTCTATGTGGCCAGCCTTTATGTGGTCAGTCTTTATGTGGTCCGCCTTTATGTGGTCAGTCTTAATGTGGTCAGCCTTAATGTGATCAGCCTATATGTGGTCAGCCTTAATGTGGTCAGCCTCTATGTGGTCAGCCTTTATGTGGTCAGTCTTAATGTGGTCAGCCTTAATGTGGTCAGCCTCTATGTGGCCAGCCTTTATGTGGTCAGCCTATATGTGGTCAGCCTATATGTGGTCAGCCTATATGTGGTCAGCCTTAATGTGGTCAGCCTTAATGTGGTCAGCCTATATGTGGTCAGCCTATATGTGTTCAGCCTATATGTGGTCAGCCTATATGTGGTCAGCCTATATGTGGTCAGCCTATATGTGGTCAGCCTTAATGTGGTCAGCCTCTATGTGGTCAGCCTATATGTGGTCAGCCTTAATGTGGTCCGCCTATATGTGGTCAGCCTCTATGTGGTCAGTCTCTATGTAGTCAGCCTTAATGTGGTCAGTCTATGTGTGGTCAGTCTATATGTGGTCAGCCTATATGTGGTCAGCCTCTATGTGGTCAGCCTCTATGTGGTCAGCCTATATGTGGTCAGCCTATATGTGGTCAGCCTTAATGTCGTCAGTCTATATGTGGTCAGCTTCTATGTGGTCAGTCTTTATGTAGTCAGCCTTAATGTGGTCAGTCTATTTGTGGTCAGTCTATATGTGGTCAGCCTATATGTGGTCAGCCTCTATGTGGTCAGCCTCTATGTGGTCAGCCTTTATGTGGTCAGCCTATATGTGGTCAGCCTATATGTGGTCAGCCTTAATGTGGTCAGTCTATATGTGGTCAGCCTTAATGTGGTCAGCCTATATGTGGTCAGCCTATATGTGGTCAGCCTTAATGTGGTCAGCCTCTATGTGGTCAGCCTATATGTGTTCAGCCTATATGTGGTCAGCCTATATGTGGTCAGCCTTAATGTGGTCAGCCTATATGTGGTCAGCCTTAATGTGGTCAGTCTATATGTGGTCAGCCTCTATGTGGTCAGCCTATATGTGGTCAGCCTCTATGTGGTCAGCCTTAATGTGGTCAGACTATATGTGGTCAGCCTATGTGTGGTCAGCCTATATGTGGTCAGCCTATATGTGGTCAGCCTATATGTGGTCAGTCTATATGTGGTCAGCCTATATGTGGTCAGCCTATATGTGGTCAGCCTATATGTGGTCAGCCTTAATGTGGTCAGCCTTAATGTGGTCAGCCTATATGTGGTCATCCTTAGTGTGGTCAGCCTATATGTGGTCAGCCTATATGTGGTCAGTCTATATGTGGTCAGCCTATATGTGGTCAGCCTTAATGTGGTCAGCCTTAATGTGGTCAGCCTCTATGTGGTCATCCTTAGTGTGGTCAGCCTATATGTGGTCAGCCTATATGTGGTCAGTCTATATGTGGTCAGCCTATATGTGGTCAGCCTTAATGTGGTCAGCCTTAATGTGGTCAGCCTCTATGTGGTCATCCTTAGTGTGGTCAGCCTAAATGTGGTCAGTCTATATGTGGTCAGTCTATATGTGGTCAGTCTTTATGTGGTCAGTCTATATGTGGTCAGCCTATATGTGGTCAGCCTTAATGTGGTCAGCCTATATGTGGTCAGCCTATATGTGGTCAGCCTTAATGTGGTCAGCCTTAATGTGGTCAGTCTATATGTGGTCAGCCTATATGTGGTCAGTCTATATGTGGTCAGCCTATATGTGGTCAGCCTATATGTGGTCAGCCTATATGTGGTCAGCCTTAATGTGGTCAGCCTTAATGTGGTCAGCCTATATGTGGTCATCCTTAGTGTGGTCAGCCTATATGTGGTCAGCCTATATGTGGTCAGTCTATATGTGGTCAGCCTATATGTGGTCAGCCTTAATGTGGTCAGCCTTAATGTGGTCAGCCTCTATGTGGTCATCCTTAGTGTGGTCAGCCTATATGTGGTCAGCCTATATGTGGTCAGTCTATATGTGGTCAGCCTATATGTGGTCAGCCTTAATGTGGTCAGCCTTAATGTGGTCAGCCTCTATGTGGTCATCCTTAGTGTGGTCAGCCTAAATGTGGTCAGTCTATATGTGGTCAGTCTATATGTGGTCAGTCTTTATGTGGTCAGTCTATATGTGGTCAGCCTATATGTGGTCAGCCTTAATGTGGTCAGCCTATATGTGGTCAGCCTATATGTGGTCAGCCTTAATGTGGTAAGCCTTAATGTGGTCAGCCTATATGTGGTCAGCCTATATGTGGTCAGCCTCTATGTGGTCAGCCTATATGTGGTCAGCCTATATGTGGTCAGCCTATATGTGGGCAGCCTATATGTGGTCAGCCTATGTGTTGAATATAAATGTGTGGAGTTGGATGGTGATGAATGAATCCTCCACACAATGTGTTAATTTTTCAGGAATACTATTTGATTTGATGTGTATGAAATTGTTTGGTGAAATATACCTAAAAGGACATTAATTTACATAATAACAGTTGCATTTCCAAATGTGATCATCATGATTTAGTGACCGCTAAGAATTCCTGTGTATGTCCTGTTCTCTTGAAAAGACAGACTAACTTTCTGTTTTGTCAGCTTAGATAATATATCCCATTTTGCAGACGCTTTTGTCCAAAGCGACTTACAAGTCGGCTGGGGCCACTACTTTTACATATGGGTGGCCCCAGCGGGAATCGAACCCACGACGCTTGGCGTTGCAAGTGCCATGCTCTACCGACTGAGCCACACAGGACTAGACTCCAGGCATATATTTTAGTGTTCATCTCTTAGCAGACAGTCGTGTTCTTTTGATGAATGCATTTATGTTTTGAGAAGGCTAGACACATTTTGAAAACATATTTACTGTTTTTCCAAAACAGACATTGTTCTAAAAAGTGCTCATAAACGATTGAGAAAAAGCTCTAATATTCTGAAATTTAAAAAACTTTTTTTTTTTTTTTACTAATAAATAAATACAACAAACATGAACTCTCGTAGAAACAGCAACTCTTTGCTGTATGTTGTTGAATCTCTCTCTAGTCATGGTTTTACGAGGTTTGAAATCTCACCGTATCAACTTTGCTGTGTGTTCCAGGTTTTCTTTTACACAGTCTATGGCTCAAGGACACTGTGCAGACACGGTGATCTGAGCTATCTGATTGGCCAGCGGTAGGTCTATAGGTGCACTTGATTGGCTATCTGGGCCTGCCGGGTAGGCTGAGTTCCGCCTCCAGACACATGAAATGGTTTAAAATGGGATCATTTTGCCTCCCGGCGCCAGAGCTGCTGAATCCAGTGAACAGAGATGGAACCACAAGGGTTTATCATTGGATGTTTTTTACAGAAATCTTTGGTGATTGATTTTGGAGATCACGATCGACCATTTGGTGACCACTGCTGCACACACACATACACACACACACACACACACACACACACACTAGAGCGTAACCTTGACATCATGACAGCTTTGTGTTAGATTATTGATTTCTTCAACCCCCTAAAATGCCTGTTCACATGAGTGCCCCAGCATGTGTGTGTGTGTGTGTGTGTGTGTGTGTGTGTGTGTGTGTGTGTGTGTGTGTGTGTGTGTGTGTGTGTGTGTGTGTGTGTGTGTGTGTGTGTGTGCGCACAACCTTGAAAGGCAGTGTAGAAAGTCATGCCCTTGTTGAAGGAGGCAGAACTGAGTGATTTCCCCTTAGATAAGCCAGCTGCAAAGTCAGAAATGGTTATATTGCAAAAATTCATGAAAATGTACTTTTTGGTCTTAATTCAAGGTTAGGCATTAGGGTTAGGATTGTGGTTAAGGTTAGGGTTAAAGTCAGGGTTAAGGTTAGGATTAAAGTCAGGGTTAATTAGGGTTCAAATCAGATTGTATGACTGTGGCTGTGCCAGCTAGTGAGTTGCCTCCAGAACAAGATTCATGACAAAAAAAGGGCTGAACTGCTCAGAGTTCGTCATGACTTCATGGACTCTGACAGGGAGAAGGGTGTTTTTACAGAATCACCCCTTTTCTCTCTCTCTCTCTCTCTCTCTCTCTCTCTCTCTCTCTCTCTCTCTCTCTCGTTATTACTGTGTTAATAGATGCTACACTACAGACAGAACAGCAGTTATTTTGTTTATGCATAGTGTTAGAGGGATTGATGTCAACCATTAACAAGAGGAGGGAGAGAGCAGAGATTGAAATGGGATGTAGTGGATAGAGAAGAGGCCTAAATCTGAACTGTGGAATTCTGGGAATGTGTTCAAGTAAAACCCCCAGTGACGCCTCTTGCACTGCGATGCAGTGCCTTAGACTGCTGCGCCATTCAGGAGGCCCGAGCTGTTATTCGATTTTTAAAGAAACTCCCTTCAATAGAAGGACATTGTATTTTGTGTTATTGGATGAGTCACGTTGGTTAGTCAGCTGTTTGGAAGAGAAGTAAAGAGGGGGAGCTTGGTGTTGTGATTGTGAGGTCACCATCTCCCGGGAGACAACTGATGTGTGTTCTAGAACACAGGTGTGAAGTTCTCTCTCGCCAAGGGAAACAATCTGTGGGTGTTCCGACCACAAACTCATGGGTGAACTTTGACTGGTAAACTCATGGGTAAACTTTGACTAGTAAACTCATGGGTAAACTTTGATGGCCTTTCTATTCATTATTATTCTATAGTTCCCAAGTCCTAAATCATCTCAGGCTTCTCTCTCCCTCCCTCCTTCCCGTGACGTCTGTCTCATTCACTCCAGTTTACTCCTCTAATCTCTACCCCAACCGGTGTCCTTCATCTCTACCCCAACCAGTGTCCTTCATCTCTACCCCAACCGTTGTCCTTCATCTCTACCCCAACCAGTGTCCTTCATCTCTACCCCAACCAGTGTCCTTCATCTCTACCCCACTAGTGTCCTTCATCTCTACCCCCACCAGTGTCCTTCATCTCTACCCCAACCGTTGTCCTTCATCTCTACCCCAACCAGTGTCCTTCATCTCTACCCCAACCAGTGTCCTTCATCTCTACCCCACTAGTGTCCTTCATCTCTACCCCCACCAGTGTCCTTCATCTCTACCCCCAGCAGTGTCCTTCATCTCTACCCCCACCAGTGTCCTTCATCTCTACCCCCACCAGTGTCCTTCATCTCTACCCCCACCAGTGTCCTTCATCTCTACCCCCACCAGTGTCCTTCCTCTCTACCCCCACCAGTGTCCTACATCTCTACCCCCACCAGTGTCCTTCATCTCTACCCCCAGCAGTGTCCTTCATCTCTACCCCCACCAGTGTCCTTCATCTCTACCCCCACCAGTGTCCTTCATCTCTACCCCAACCAGTGTCCTTCATCTCTACCCCAACCAGTGTCCTTCATCTCTACCCCAACCAGTGTCCTTCATCTCTACCCCCACCAGTGTCCTTCATCTCTACCCCCACCAGTTTCCTACTGTACATATCTACCCCCACCAGTTTTCTACTGTTCATCTCTACCCCCACCAGTGGTCTTCATCTCTACCCCCACCAGTGTCCTTCATCTCTACCCCAACCAGTGTCCTTCATCTCTACCCCAACCAGTGTCCTTCATCTCTACCCCAACCAGTGTCCTTCATCTCTACCCCCACCAGTGTCCTTCATCTCTACCCCCACCAGTTTCCTACTGTTCATCTCTACCCCCACCAGTTTTCTACTGTTCATCTCTACCCCCACCAGTGGTCTTCATCTCTACCCCGACCAGTGGTCTTCATCTCTACCCCCACCAGTGGTTTTCATCTCTACCCCCACCAGTTTTCTACTGTTCATCTCTACCCCCACCAGTGGTCTTCATCTCTACCCCCACCAGTGGTCTTCATCTCTACATCCCACCAGTGGTCTTCATCTCTACCCCCACCAGTGTCCTTCATATCTACAACCACCAGTGTCCTTCATCTCTACCCCCACCAGTGTCCTTCATATCTACAACCACCAAGGGGCTTCATCTCTACCCCCACCAGTGGGCTTCATCTCTACCCCCACCAGTGTCCTTCATAGCCACATGACTCTAGGCTATATATGGACTGTACATGGACAGTTGTGTTTCATCTTTCATTACCTGTAGCTGGCCATACATTACCTGTAGCTGGCCATACATGACCTGTAGCTGGCCATACATTACCTGTAGATGGCCATACATTACCTGTAGATGGCCATACATTACCTGTAGCTGACCATACATTACATGTAGCTGGCCATACAGTACCTGTAGCTGACCATACATTACATGTAGCTGGACATACATTACCTGTAGCTGGCCATACATTACCCGTAGTTGGCCATACATTACTGGCCATACATTACCTGTAGCTGGCCATACATTACCTGTAGCTGGCAATACATTACCTGTAGATGGTCATACATTACTGGCCATACATTACCTGTAGCTGGCCATACATAACCTGTAGCTGGCCATACATTACTGGCCATACATTACCTATAGCTGGCCAAACATTACCTATAGCTGGCCATACATTACCTGTAGCTGGCCATACATTACCTGTAGCTGGCCATACATTACTGGCCATACATTAGCTGTAGCTGGCCATACATTACCTGTAGCTGGCCATACATTACTGGCCATACATTACCTATAGCTGGCCAAACATTACCTATAGCTGGCCATACATTACCTGTAGCTGGCCATACATTACCTGTAGCTGGCCTTACATGACCTGTAGCTGACCATACATTACCTGTAGCTGTGTGTGTATTAGGTGGTAGATGGTGAATGCCCAGCTGCCCCCTGACTGCCTTCTCTCCCCCTTGGGGTTTACTATTCCATTACACCCAAATATAAACACACACACACACGAAGTGGTCAGTTGTCATGGTAACCCCCTATATGTGGGCCGTGGAGGGTGTCCCTCAGGCCTCAGCATGCTTCTCTAAGTGGCTTCACACACACACACACACACACACACACACACACACACACACACACACACACACACACACACACACACACACACACACACACACACACACACACACACACACACACACACATCAGTCAGTGTGGCCTACAGACAGCCAGGGGGCATGAGGCCATTAGACCGACCTATCACGTTAGCCATCCCCCCAGGGGGTGGGACCATGCACATCCACGGTCCCATCAGCCCAGCCAGGCAATTCATTAACTTGATCTCCACTGTTAAAAAGCATCGACACATTAGTTCCCGTTGCTTCTAGCCTAACGTTTGTTTTTTCAACAGGGGGGTTGTAGGTTTGTACAAATGTTGCCGTCTTTGCAAAATTGTCTAAATATTGAAATTTGATCTCCACTGTCCTATTGAGAGTTAACGTGTCGGGACGAGACATCTTTTCTCAGCCAGTCGAAATATTGAATCAGCGTAACTTTTACGGCTCTAATCAAAGAAATGTCAGTAGACAAAAACTGGTCAAACGACATGAAATGCAGCTGCTTTTGCTGTTATTCTATCTGCACGGTTTGACGTAACTGTGTTAGCCGTAGTTGGATAACTAGCATGCAAGGGATAGAAGCGTTTAACAGAACATTGAGAACAAACGACTGGGTCACGTCTATAGATATAGAACAAAAAGACTTCCTGACTGGGTCACGTCTATAGATATAGAACAAAAAGACTGGGTCACGTCTATAGATATAGAACAAAAAGACTTCCTGACTGGGTCACGTCTATAGATATAGAACAAAAAGACTGGGTCACGTCTATAGATATAGAACAAAAAGACTTCTCGACTGGGTCACGTCTATAGATATAGAACAAAAAGACTTCCTGACTGGGTCACGTCTATAGATATAGAACAAAAAGACTGGGTCACGTCTATAGATATAGAACAAAAAGACTTCTCGACTGGGTCACGTCTATAGATATAGAACAAAAAGACTGGGTCACGTCTATAGATATAGAACAAAAAGACTTCCCGACTGGGTCACGTCTATAGATATAGAACAAAAAGACTGGGTCACGTCTATAGATATAGAACAAAAAGACTTCCCGACTGGGTCACGTCTATAGATATAGAACAAAAAGACTGGGTCACGTCTATAGATATAGAACAAAAAGACTTCCCGACTGGGTCACGTCTATAGATATAGAACAAAAAGACTTCACGACTGGGTCACGTCTATAGATATAGAACAAAAAGACTGGGTCACGTCTATAGATATAGAACAAAAAGACTTCATGACTGGGTCACGTCTATAGATATAGAACAAAAAGACTGGGTCATGTCTATAGATATAGAACAAAAAGACTGGGTCACGTCTATAGATATAGAACAAAAAGACTTCCCGACTGGGTCACGTCTATAGATATAGAACAAAAAGACTTCACGACTGGGCCACGTCTATAGATATAGAACAAAAAGACTGGGTCACGTCTATAGATATAGAACAAAAAGACTGGGTCACGTCTATAGATATAGAACAAAAAGACTTCACGACTGGGTCACGCCTATAGATATAGAACAAAAAGACTGGGTCACGTCTATAGATATAGAACAAAAAGACTTCATGACTGGGTCACGTCTATAGATATAGAACAAAAAGACTGGGTCATGTCTATAGATATAGAACAAAAAGACTGGGTCACGTCTATAGATATAGAACAAAAAGACTTCCCGACTGGGTCACGTCTATAGATATAGAACAAAAATACTTCACGACTGGGCCACGTCTATAGATATAGAACAAAAAGACTGGGGCACGTCTATAGATATAGAACAAAAAGACTGGGTCACGTCTATAGATATAGAACAAAAAGACTTCACGACTGGGTCACGCCTATAGATATAGAACAAAAAGACTGGGTCACGTCTATAGATATAGAACAAAAAGACTGGGTCACGTCTATAGATATAGAACAAAAAGACTTCACGACTGGGTCACACCTATAGATATAGAACAAAAAGACTGGGTCACGTCTATAGATATAGACCAAAAAGACTTCCCGACTGGGTCACGTCTATAGATATAGAACAAAAAGACTTCACGACTGGGTCACGTCTATAGATATAGAACAAAAAGACTGGGTCACGTCTATAGATATAGAACAAAAAGACTGGGTCACGTCTATAGATATAGAACAAAAAGACTTTACGACTGGGTCACGCCTATAGATATAGAACAAAAAGACTGGGTCACGTCTATAGATATAGAACAAAAAGACTGGGTCACGTCTATAGATATAGAACAAAAAGACTGGGTCACGTCTATAGATATAGAACAAAAAGACTTGGTCACGTCTATAGATATAGAACAAAATGACTGGGTCATGTCTATAGATATAGAACAAAAAGACTGGGTCACGTCTATAGATATAGAACAAAAAGACTTCCCGACTGGGACACGCCTATAGATATAGAACAAAAAGACTTCACGACTGGGTCACGCCTATAGATATAGAACAAAAAGACTTCCCGACTGGGTCACGTCTATAGATATAGAACAAAAAGACTTCCCGACTGGGTCACGTCTATAGATATAGAACAAAAAGACTTCCCGACTGGGTCACGTCTATAGATATAGAACAAAAAGACGTCTATGGTAACCTAACTGATTGTTACGTACGCTGGTTGAATTAATGGACAAAGGTGCGTAGAGTTCCACATGTTTTAATAAATTAAACTCACCAAAAACAATACCGAACAAACGAAACGTGAAGTAAATGCAGTGTTCACAGGCACCAAGCAAAAACAAGATCCCACAAACAACAGGCGGGAAAAGGCTGCCTAAATATGATCCCCAATCAGAGACGACGATAGACAGCTGCCTCTGATTGGGAACCATACCAGGCCAACATAGAAATAAAAAGAACTAGAGTACCCAACCTAATCACACCCTGACCTAACCAAAATAGAGAATAAAATGGCTCTCTAAGGTCATGGCGTGACACTGATGGAATGAAATCATGAATCAGCATAATTTTTATGGATATAATTTTTATGGATATATATATATATACTAAGAAATGTACTTTTTTAAACGAACGATATGAAACGACATGAAATGCAGCTCATTTTCTGTCTTACCAACTTCCCGTTTGAATTGATTTGCGTTAGTCGTGCAGTTCGCTATATCCTCAGAAGTGTTCTGACGAGAGAGAACGTTTTCTCTGCCGGGCAACATCGTGCTCATTGTTATGGATGTATCCATAACATCAACAACAACAACAACAACCACACAGCTACTTTGCTGAAATGATTGCTGCACTGTTTGACCTGACTGTGTTAGCCGTACTTGGCTAGCGAGCTAGTAAGCGTTGCGGTAAAAGCGTTGCCATGCCAACGTTTAAAACAAAAAGCTGTCAGTCGGCTTGGCAACCATAATAGATGTGTCAGGACGAGGCCTATTTTTTTTCTTTGAGGGAAGAAAATATTTTATTTTATTTTTATTTAATTGGTAACCCGGTGTAGAAAATCCGAGGTTGTTGCATAGCAACTTTCGTTTTAGACTGCTCTGATCTACGGCACACCGCCTCGTACCGGTGACCGCAGCACAACCGTTCTAAACTAGTCATTTGGCACGTCCTCTCATAGTGTTTATTCAGTGTTTAACTGTGCAATAGTGTGTGGTGATGTGAGCATCCATGGCTCGCCTCGTATGGCTGACCCCTGACTCTGTGTGAGTCGTGTCAGTCAGGCTATTGCCTGCTTGGACAGTAAAACTCTTCCATATTGATTGTTGTCACTTTGTATATTATCTACCTCACTTGCTTTGGCAATGTTAACACATGTTACCCATGCCAATAAAGCCCCTTGAATTGAATTGAATTGAATTGTTGATTATGACATGCTATACTGTGAATAGCCTGCATTGATTCAGGTGTTCTACTAATACTCATTAGATATGTGACACATGGATCTCAGTGTCGATCTGGAATCTGGCTTTTCCTCTGTGCCACTCCCCATCTCGTCTCCTCTCCTCTCGTCTCCTCTCCACTCCTCTCCTCTTCTCTCCACTCCTCTCCTCTTCTCTCCACTCCTCCTCATCTCTCCTCTCCATCTCTCCTCTCATCTCCTCTTCTCTCCACTCCTCTCGTCTCCTCTTCTCTCCACTCCTCTCCACTCCTCCTCATCTCTCCTCTCCATCTCTACTTTCCATCTCTCCTCTCCATCTCTCCTCTCCTCTCCATCTCTTCCCTGATCATCATGTATGATGCTGACCTGTCTGTTTGTCTTGTGTTTCTGCAGGGCGGGCATCAATGAGGTGGAGACGGATGTGGTGGAGATCGAAGCTAAACTAGAAAAGGTACTGGAATAACGTCTCTGTCTCTGTCCCTGACCATGTCTCTGTCCCTGACCATGTCTCTGTCTCTGTTCCTGACCATGTCTCTGTCTCTGTCCCTGACCATGTCTCTGTCCCTGACCATGTCTCTGTCTCTGATCCTGTCTCTGTCCCTGACCATGTCTCTGTCCCTGATCATGTCTCTGTCTCTGTCCCTGACCATGTCTCTGTCTTTGTCCCTGACCCTGTCTCTGTCCCTGTCTCTGTCCCTGACCATGTCTCTGTCCCTGACCATGTCCCTGTCTCTGTCCCTGACCCTGTCTCTGTCCCTGACCCTGTCTCTGTCCCTGACCATGTCTCTGTCCCTGACCCTGTCTCTGTCCCTGACCCTGTCTCTGTCCCTGACCATGTCTCTGTCCCTGACCCTGTCTCTGTCCCTGTCTCTGACCATGTCTCTGTCCCTGACCCTGTCTCTGTCTCTGTCCCTGACCATGTCTCTGTCTTTGTCCCTGACCCTGTCTCTGTCCCTGTCTCTGTCCCTGACCATGTCTCTGTCCCTGACCATGTCCCTGTCTCTGTCCCTGACCATGTCCCTGTCTCTGTCCCTGACCCTGTCTCTGTCCCTGACCCTGTCTCTGTCCCTGACCATGTCTCTGTCCCTGACCCTGTCTCTGTCCCTGTCTCTGACCATGTCTCTGTCCCTGACCCTGTCTCTGTCCCTGACCCTGTCTCTGTCCCTGACCATGTCTCTGTCTCTGTCCCTGACCCTGTCTCTGTCTCTGTCCCTGACCCTGTCTCTGTCCCTGTCTCTGTCCCTGACCATGTCTCTGTCCCTGACCATGTCTCTGTCTCTGTCCCTGACCCTGTCTCTGACCCTGACCATGTCTATGTCTCTGTCCCTGACCATGTCTCTATCCCTGACCATGTCTTTGTCCCTGACCATGTCCCTGTCTCTGTCCCTGTCTCTGACCCTGACCATGTCTCTGTCCCCGACCATGTCTCTGTCTCTGTCCCCGACCATGTCTCTGTCTCTGTCCCCGACCATGTCTCTGTCCCTGACCCTGAACATGTCTCTGTCCCTGTCTCTGTCTCTGTCCCTGACCATGTCCCTGTCTCTGTCTCTGACCATGTCTCTGTCCCTGACCATGTCTCTGTCCCTGACCATGTCTCTGTCCCTGACCATGTCTCTGTCTCTGTCCCTGACCATGTCTCTGTCCCTGACCATGTCCCTGTCCATGTCCCTGACCCTTTCTCTGTCCCTGACCCTGTCTCTGTCTCTATCTCTTCCCTGATCATGTCTCTGTCTCTGTCCCTGACCATGTCTCTGTCCCTGACCATGTCTCTGTCTCTGTCCCTGACCATGTCTCTGTCCCTGACCATGTCTCTGTCTCTGTTCCTGACCATGTCTCTGTCTCTGTCGCTGTCCATGTCTCTGTCTCTAATCCTGTCTCTGTCTCTGTCCCTGACCATGTCTCTGTCCCTGTCTCTGACCCTGTCTTTGTCTCTGTCCCTGACCATGTCTCTGTTCCTGACCATGTCCCTGTCTCTGTCCCTGACCATGTCCCTGTCTCTGTCCCTGACCCTGTCTCTGTCCCTGTCTCTGTCCCTGACCCTGTCTCTGTCCCTGTCTCTGACCCTGTCTCTGTCCCTGACCATGTCTCTGTTCCTGACCATGTCCCTGTCTCTGTCCCTGACCATGTCCCTGTCTCTGTCCCTGACCCTGTCTCTGTCCCTGTCTCTGTCCCTGACCCTGTCTCTGTCCCTGACCATGTCTCTGTCCCTGACCATGTCTCTGTCTCTGTCCCTGACCCTGTCCCCGAACATGTCTCTGTCCCTGACTCTGACCATGTCTCTGTCCCTGTCTCTGTCCCTGACCCTGTCCCTGACCATGTCCCTGTCTCTGTCCCTGACCATGTCTCTGTCCCTGTCCTTGACCCTGTCTCTGTCTCTGTACCTGTCTTTGTCCCTGTCTCTGTCCCTGACCATGTCTCTGACCCTGACCATGTCTCTGTCTCTATCCCTGACCATGTCTCTATACCTGACCATGTCTTTGTTCCTGACCATGTCCCTGTCCCTGACTCTGACCATGTCTCTGTCCCTGTCCCTGTCTCTGACCCTGACCATGTCTCTGTCCCTGTCTCTGTCCCTGACCCTGTCCCTGACCCTGACCATGTCCCTGTCTCTGTCCCTGAGGATATTTATCCAGGATTCTGCATGAAGAGTCTTGATTTGGTTGGTGAGCCCAGGACCTCACAACCATAAAGGTCAATGGGTTCTATGACGTATTCTGTCTCTGTCTTATTTATTTTTACTTCAGTTTATTTTATTAAATACTTTCTTAACAATTGTTTTTCTTAAAACTGCACTATTGGTTAGAGCCTGTAAGTAAGCATTTCACTGTGAGGTCTACTACACCTGTTGTATTCAGCATTTCACTGTGAGGTCTACTACACCTGTTGTATTCAGCATTTCACTGTAAGGTCTACTACACCTGTTGTATTCAGCATTTCACTGTAAGGTCTACTACACCTGTTGTATTCAGCATTTCACTGTAAGGTCTACTACACCTGTTGTATTCAGCATTTCACTGTAAGGTCTACTACACCTGTTGTATTCAGCATTTCACTGTGAGGTCTACTACACCTGTTGTATTCAGCATTTCACTGTGAGGTCTACTACACCTGTTGTATTCAGCATGTCACTGTAAGGTCTACTCCACCTGTTGTATTCAGCATTTCACTGTAAGGTCTACTACACCTGTTGTATTCAGCATTTCACTGTGAGGTCTACTACACCTGTTGTATTCAGCATTTCACTGTGAGGTCTACTACACCTGTTGTATTCAGCATGTCACTGTAAGGTCTACTCCACCTGTTGTATTCAGCATTTCACTGTAAGGTCTACTACACCTGTTGTATTCAGCATTTCACTGTGAGGTCTACTACACCTGTTGTATTCAGCATTTCACTGTCAGGTCTACTCCACCTGTGGTATTCAGTATTTCACTGTAAGGTTTCACTACACCTGTGGTATTTGGCGCATGTGACTAATATCATTTGATTTGATTTACTATAGACCCATTTCCCCTCCTACACTTTTTAAAATTTTACACACTCAACAACTGTCTGTACAGAGTGTAATCATGGACCATTTGATGTATAGGATTCTGTCTCTCTCTCTCTCTCTGTCTCTCTGTCTTTCTCTCTCTCGGTCTCTCTCTGTCTTTCTATCTCTCGGTCTCTCTCTGTCTCTCTGTCTTTCTCTCTGTTTATCTGTCTTTCTCTGTATCTCTATCTCTCTCTGTTTCTCTCTCTCTCTGTTTCGCTCTGTTTCTCTCTTTCTCTCTCTGTTTCTCTCTGTTTCTCTCTCTCTCTCTGTTTCTCTCTCTCTACACCTCTCTTTCTTTATCCTCTCTGTCTTTCTAACCTCTCTGTCTCTCTCTCCGTCCATCCGTCCGTCCATCCGTCCGTCTCTCTCTAACATCTAAGTTATTACTGACAGTTACTGGATGAAGGCATGCAGCTGAAGCTAGCGCTGTGTGAAGAAGGTCAAACCACCCTCAAGGTGATTTAGATAGGGAAAGCATCGAACAGCTCGTTGTGCTACTAGAAAATAGAATGTAAACACACACAAGCACGCATTTACGTCCCTCAGACACTCAACACACCAGCCCCCCATTAAATGAACACCGCAACCCTAGTTAAACATTTTTTTTGAACTTTTATATAACTAGACAAGTCAGTTAAGAACAAATTTGTATTTACAATGACGGCCTCGGAACAGTGGATTAACTGCCCTGTTCAGGGGCAGAACTACAGATTTTTCCTTTGTCAGCTCGGGGGACCCCGGTCTTGCAACTTTTCAGTTCGTGGTCCAACACTCTTAACCACGAGGCTACGCTGCCGCCATCTTGTTTTAACATGATTCACCAAACCATGTCTGTTTCTGTGACTAATCACAGATTAAAGATTGAAGTCAGATTCCCGGATACCCGAATGTAGCTTTAATTAAGTCATAGTAGTGGTTTAGTTGGTTAAGTAGAGCATTAGTTAGACTCTAACTAACCAACTAAACCACCAGTATGGCCAGCAGTCATTGTCCCCATCTGCCCCCTCCTGCATTATTTCAGCTCCAGGGATCATGACCCCTTACCCTCTGACCTCTCTGAGTGTGACCTTCCTCTGGGGTCAGACAGAATGATCACCATCAGTGTGAATAGCTCTGTTTAACAGGGGTCCTTTCAGTCATGTTTTAGGAGGTGAGTTGAGCTCCTTCCCATGGTCAACTCCAGTGGTCCAGTGCACTGGTTCTCAATCCTGGTCCCGGGGACCCAAAGGTAGAAATTTCCCTTAGCCCAGTCTAGGCTAAGGGGCCGAGACTGAATCATGAAAAACATTCCCAGATCATTATTCCTCCTCCACCAAACTTGTCTAATGGAGAGAGAGAGAGAGCAGTTATTTATGGACAGATCATTTCCGGGTCATGAATCTGCACTGCAATCCTTAATTCAGATGACTAGTCCTGGAAAGACCTCTCTCCCAAATGTCACCCTTATTCCCCTATATCAGTGGTTCTCAATCCTGGTCCCAGGGACCCAAAGAGGTGCACATTTTGGGGGGGGGGGGGGGGTTGCCCCAGCACTACACAGCTTTGAGGATTTGAATCAGGTGTGTAGTACTAGGGCAAAAACTAAAATATCCTTTGGGTCCCCAGGACCAGATGTGAGATCCAGTGGCAGTGCATTGAAAGTATAGGGAACGTTCATTTATTCAGCGCGAACAGTGATCAGAGTTCACCCATCTACAGTACCAGTCAAAAGTTTGGACACATCTACTCATTCAGTTTTAAACAAATATATTTTTACTCTTTTCTACATTGTAGAATGATAGTGAACACATCAAAACTATGAAATAACGCATATGGAATCATTTACATTTACATTTAAGTCATTTAGCAGACGCTCTTATCCAGAGCGACTTACATCATGTAGTAACTAGAAAAAAATATATTTGAGATTTGAGATTCTTCAAAGTAGCCACCCTTTGCCTTGATGACAGCTTTGTACACAACACATTTACTACACATTTACTACACATTTACTACACATTTGCTACACATTTACAACACTTACTACACAACACATTTACTACACATTTACTACACATTTACTACATAACACATTTACTACACATTTACTACACAACACATTTACTACACATTTACTACACATGTAGTACACATGTACTACACATGTACTACACATGTACTACACATGTACTACACATTTACTACACAACACATTTACTACACATTTACTACACAACACATTTACTACACATTTACTACACATTTACTACACAACACATTGACAACACATTTACTACACAGTTACTACACATTTACTACGCAACACATTTACTGCACATTTACTACACATTGACAACACATTGACAACACATTTACTACACAACACATTGACAACACATTTACTACACATTTACTACACAACACATTTACTACACATTTGCTCCACAACATATTTACTACACATTTACTACACAACATACATATTTACTACACATTTACTACACATTTACTACACAACACATTGACAACACAACACATTGACAACACAACACATTGACAACACAACACATTTACTACACATTTACTACACAACAGATTGACAACACAGCACATTTACTACACATTTACTACACAACACATTGACAACACATTTACTACACAACACATTTACTACACAACACATTTACTACACATTTACTACACAACACATTGACAACACATTTACTACACAACACATTGACAACACATTTACTACACATTTACTACACAACACATTGACAACACAACACATTTACTACACATTGACAACACATTGACACTGGGTTTGAGCCACCGTACCTGAATCCCCTCTCAATACTTTTAAATGGCCTACTCAAACCGAATAACCCAAACCTATATTTCTCTCTCTCTCCTTCTCCTAGCTGGTGAAGTTATGTAGCGGTATGATCGAGGCGGGCAGAGCGTACGTTAGCGCCAACAAGCTGTTTGTCAACGGCATCAAAGACTTGTCTCAGCAGTGCAAGAAGGAAGAAATGATCTCTGTAAGTACCCTGCTACTACACAAATATTACAACAACATGACGTCACAACACAATCAGAACGATTTCACGTCGGGAAGATTTAAAAAAAAAAATATATATATATACATGTCAACAGATTGTATGATAGGTCAATGGTTCCCAAACTGTGGGGCACGCCCCCTTAGGGGAGGTGCAAGGGGTCGGCAGACGGGGTCGAGGGGGTCTTAAATTACTGTTGCTAGTTGTAATAGTAGAATGTACAAGGTGCCATTTCTAAATTGGCATCGTCAGTTCCTCTCGTCATTAGAGAGATATTTATAACTTGTCAGAAATCTCCAGATCAAATAGCCCATGTCAGCTAACGGTTTTTAGCTTGGTTTCTCTGCCCAAAGATTTTGTTGTAATGTTTTAAGTCGCTCAAATATCACATCACATTAGACAAATGTATACAATTGCAATTAAAATTAGCTTTAAAACGGCATAATGTTCTCTGTACCCCATGACAAAATGTGTAGCAAATCTATAAACCTACAAAATGTAGTAATAAATTGATTGGACATGATTTGGAAAGGTACACACCTGTCTATATAAAGGTCCCACAGTTGACAGTGCATGTCAGAGCAAAAACCAAGGCTTGAGGTTGAAGGAATCCTCAGAGACAGGATTGTGTCGAGGCACAGATCTGGGGAAGGGTACCAAAACATTTCTGCAGCATTGAAGGTTCCCAAGAACACAGTGGCCTCCATCATTCTTAAATGGAAGAAGTTTAGAACCACCAAGACTCTTCCTAGAGCTGGCCGCCCAGCCAAACTGAGCAATCAGGCTCGAGAGTTTCTCTGTGGAGATGGGAGAACCTTCCAGAAGGACAACCATCTCTGCAGCACTCCACCAATCAGGTCTTTATGGTAGAGTGGCCAGACGGAAGCCACTCCTCAGTAAAAGGCACATAAAGGACTCTCAGACCATGAGAAACAAGATTATCTGGTCTGATGAAACCAATATTGAAGTCAGTTACAGAGTAGAGTTACAGTGGAGTTAGAGTTAGAGTGGACGTAGAGTTAGAGTCTAGTTAGATGTAGAGTGGAGGTAGAGTTAGAGTGGAGGTAGAGTTAGAGTGGAGGTAGAGTGGAGGTAGAATTAGAGTGGAGTTAGAGTGGAGGTAGAGTGGAGTTCAAGTAGAGTTAGAGTGGAGTTAGAGTGGAGTTAGAGTTAGAGTGGAGGTAGAGTTAGAGTGGAGGTAGAGTAGAGTTAGTGGAGATAGAGTGGAGGTAGAGTAGAGTTAGTGGAGATAGAGTGGAGGTGGAGTGGCGTTAGAGTAGAGTTAGAGTGGAGGTAGAGTTAAAGTGGAGGTAGAGTGGAGGTAGAGTTAGAGTGGAGGTAGAGTGGAGTTATAGTTAGAGTGGAGGTAGAGTTAGAGTGGAGGTAGAGTGGAGTTAGAGTGGAGTTAGAGTAGAGGTAGAGTTAGAGTGGAGTTAGAGTGGAGGTAGAGTTAGAGTAGAGTTAGAGTGGAGGTGGAGGTAGAGTGGAGGTAGAGTAGAGTTAGAGTGGAGGTGGAGTTAGAGTGGAGGTAGAGTGGCGTTAGAGTAGAGTTAGAGTGGAGGTAGAGTTAGGTTGTAGTTAGAGGTAGAGTGGAGGTAGAGTTAGAGTTAAAGTGGAGGTAGAGTGGAGGTAGAGTTAGAGTGGAGTTAGAGTGGAGGTAGTTAGAGTGGAGTTAGAGTGCATGTAGAATTAGAGTGGAGGTAGAGTAGAGTAGAGTTAGAGTGGAGGTAGAGTTGGAGTGGAGTTAGAGTTAGAGTGGAGGTAGAGTTAGAGTTAAAGTGGAGTTAGAGTTAGAGTGGAGGTGGTGTTAGAGTGGAGGTAGAGTTAGAGTGGAGTTAGAGTGGAGGTAGAGTTAGAGTTAGAGTGGAGTTAGAGTGCATGTAGAATTAGAGTGGAGGTAGAGTAGAGTTAGAGTGGAGGTAGAGTTAGAGTGGAGTTAGAGTTAGAGTGGAGGTAGAGTTAGAGTCTAGTTAGATGTAGAGTGGAGGTAGAGTAGAGTTAGAGTGGAGGTAGAGTAGAGTTAGAGTGGAGGTAGAGTGGAGTTAGAGTAGAGTTAGAGTGGAGGTAGAGTTAGAGTCTAGTTAGATGTAGAGTGGAGGTAGTGTTAGAGTGGAGGTAGAGTTAGAGTGGAGTTAGAGTGGAGGTAGAGTGGAGGTAGAGTGGAGTTAGAGTGGAGTTAGAGGAGTGGAGTTAGAGGAGTGGAGTTAGAGTGGAGGTAGAGTGGAGTTAGAGTGGAGTTAGAGTGGAGGTAGAGTAGAGTTAGAGGAGTGGAGTTAGAGTGGAGGTAGAGTTAGAGTAGAGTGGAGGTAGAGTAGAGTTAGAGTGGAGGTAGAGTGGAGGTAAAGTTAGAGTGGAGGTAGAGTAGAGTTAGAGTGGAGGTAGAGTTAGAGTTAGAGTGTAGTTAGAGTTAGAGTGGAGGTAGAGTGGAGTTAGAGTAGAGTTAGAGTGGAGGTAGAGTTAGAGTGGAGGTAGAGTTAGAGTGTAGTTAGATTAGTGGTGGAGGTAGAATTAGAGTGGAGGTAGAGTGGAGGTAGAGTAGAGTTAGAGTGGAGGTAGAGCTAGGTTGTAGTTAGAGGTAGAGTGGAAGTAGAGTTAGAGTTAAAGTGGAGGTTGAGTGGAGGTAGAGTTAGAGTGGACTTAGAGTGGAGGTAGAGTTAGAGTGGAGTTAGAGTGGAGGTAGAGTTAGAGTGGAGTTAGAGTGGAGTTAGAGTGGGGGTAGAGTTAGAGTGGAGGTAGAGTTAGAGTGGAGGGAGAGTTAGAGTGGAGGTAGAGTTAGAGTGGAGGTCGAGTTAGAGTGGAGTTAGAATTAGAGTTAGAGTTAGAGTGGAGGTAGAGTTAGAGTGGAGGTAGAGTAGAGGTAGAGTGGAGTTAGAGTAGAGTTAGAGTGTAGTTAGAGGTAGAGTGGAGGTAGAGTTAGAGTTAAAGTGGAGTTAGAGTTAGAGTGGAGTTAGAGTTAGAGTGGAGTTAGAGTGGAGGTAGAGTTAGAGTTAGAGTGGAGGTAGATTAGAGTGGAGTTAGAGTTAGAGTGGAGGTAAAGTGGAGGTAGAGTGGAGGTAGAGTTAGAGTTAGAGTGGAGGTAGAGTGGAGTAGAGTAGAGGATGTCTGAAATAGAGATACTTCCCCACATTCCTCTAGTCTCTACATTCCTTAAAATTTCCCTTCTTCAACAATAACAGTTGAAATATAAACAGCATTGTCCAGACCGAGACCATCTTCCCCCCTAGCTGGTGAAATATAGACGTGAAGATGTTAGGAGAGATTAATGAGAGAGATCTAAGACCTTCTTTACTGCTTCCCACATAAATGTTTTTTCAATACATTGAATTCAACTTCTTCCTGTACAAGCCTGCTGTCGGAGTAGAATGAATCTCAGTGATGATCTGTGAAGTGAACATCAACTCACTACAGTCATGTGTGTAACATGAAGGTCTCCCTGTGTCTCTAGGAGTGTCTGGAGAAGTGTGGGGAGAGCCTGCAGGAGATCGTCAACTACAACATGGTAAGACACACACACACACACACACACACACACACACACACACACACTTCGCCTAATTCTGTTATTTGCTCAAATTCCATATTCTTTGTTTAGTTTATCCTTTTTTTGGTCCCACAAATATTTCTGGTTTTCCTCCAGTTTTTTTTAAATGGAAAAACAACAAAATGAGATGTTCTGTGTTCACAACAATGTTTAAACCACATCAGGGGATGACTTTTGAGTTCTGAAAACAGTGAAAAACGAGTAAGTTAACCTTTATTTATTGTAATTTAAATGAATTGTTGTGTTGTTAGATTCTGAAGTTTACATACACTTAGTTTGGAGTCATTAAAACTCGTTTTTCAACCACTCCACACATTTCTTGTTAAAAAAACTATAGTTTTGTCAAGTCGGTTAGGACATCTACTTTGTGTATGACACAAGTCATTTTTCCAAAAATAGTTTACAGACAGATAATTTCACTTATAATTCACTGTATCACAATTCCAGTGGGTCAGAAGTTTACATACACTAAGTTGACTATCTTTAAACAGCGTGGAAAATTCCAGAAAATTATATAATGGCTTTAGAAGCTTCTGATAGGCTAATTGACATAATTTGTGTCATTTGGAGGTGGAGCTGTGGATGTATTTCAAGGCCTACCTTCAAACGCAGTGCCTCTTTGCTTGTGTCACGCCCTGACCTTAGTTATCTTTGTTTTCTTTATTATTTTGGTTAGGTCAGGGTGTGATGAGGGTGGTATGTGTTTTTTTTGGTCTTTTCTAGATTTTTTTGTTTATCTATGTGGTTTTGGTTTGTGTAGGTAAATGTAGGTCTATGGTGGCCTGAATTGGTTCCCAATCAGAGACAGCTGTTTATGGTTGTCTCTGATTGGGGATACTATTTAGGTTGCCATTTTCCATGTTGGTTTGGTGGGTTATTGTCTATGTGTAGTTGCATGTCAGCACTAGTTGTTTATAGCGTCACGGTCTTTTTTGTTTTTGGTTAGTTTGTGTAAATGTTCTTTGTGTTGTTAAAAGAAGAATGTATTCAAATCACGCTGCGGCTTGGTCTCATCGTTACGACGAACGTGACAGAATAACCCACCAAACCAGGACCAAGCAGCGTGAAAAGGAGGAGCAGGGGTTATGGACTTGGGAGGAGATGTTGTATGGAAAAGGATCCTGGACATGGTAGAAAATAATAGATGGAGCGGGACCCTGGACACAGCCTGGGGAGTATCGCCGTTCTAAGGAGGAGAAATACCGGAGAATAGAGGAACGGAGACGATATGAGGGTACACGACTAGCACGGAAGCCCGAGAGGCAGCCCCAATAATTTTTGGGGGAGGGGGCACACGGGGAGATTGGCTGAGTCAGGTAGAACACCTGAGCCAACTCCTCATGCTTACCGTGGGGAGCGTGTAGTGGCCTAGCCAGTCTCCAGACCTGAACCCAATAGAAAATTTTTGGAGGGAGCTGAAAGTCCGTATTCCCCAGCGACAGCCCCGAAATCTGAAGGATCTGGAGAAGGTCTGTATGGAGGAGTGGGCCAAAATCCCTGCTGCAGTGTGTGCAAACCTGGTCAAGAACTACAGGAAACGTATGATCTCTGAAATTGCAAACAAAGGTTTCTGTACCAAATATTAAGTTCTGCTTTTCTGATGTGTCAAATACTTATGTCATGCAATAGAATGAAAATGAATTACTTAAAAATCATACAATGTGATTTTCTGGAGTTTTGTTTTAGATCCCGCCTCTCACAGTTGAAGTGTACCGTTTGATAAAAAATTGCAGACCTCTACAAGCTTTGTAAGTAGGAAAACCTGAAAAATTGGCAGTGTATCAAATACTTGTTCTCCCCACTGTATATAAAATGTGGAAAAAGTCAAGGGGTCTGAATACTTTCCAAATGCACTGAATGCGAGCACACACACACTTTGAGATTGTCAACTACAACATGGTAAGACACACCCATATACACTCACTCTGTCTCTCTTTCTCTCACACACACACACACACACACACACTCTCATGCATATGCATGAGCGTACAGAGCCTCCAGCCTCCCGTTACCACATGGTAAGACACACACACACACTCTGTTCTTCCATCTTGAGTCCAGAGTGTTTTGCTCTGAGCCAGAGTTGGAGAGAATGTTTAGAATTAGAGCACACAGCTGTGTAGGACAGACAGAGAGTACACACAAATACACACAAACACACACTCTGTGCTGCTTCCATATGTGATAGGCATGATGAGTGCCATGGGGTCTCTGAGCCTGTTAAGCAGGGGTCATAGGTTTGGTAGTTGTAAAGGTTAAGGGGGTGGGGGGGAGAGGGAGATAAAAAAGAGAGTACGAGAGAGAGGGAGATAAAGAGAGGGAGACAAGGAGAGGGAGCGAGAGAGCAGGAAGAAAGAGAGGAAATTCCTGCCTTTTTAACTGTTGAGCTAAAATCTGCTAAATCCTTCCTGACGTTTAACTAGTCAGCTCTTAGGGACCATTCCCTCTTCTCTTCCCCTCTCATTCTTCCCTCTCCTCACATAGCTGTGGTCATCACAATGTTTTTATGGTCAGATCAGGATTTAACCTTCTAATAAAATCATGTTACTGGTGTTTGGTGTTTTTGATGTTGACCTAGTTTGTAATCTCACCTCTAAATAACTTTTCAACAAATTTCAGCCAAAACGATGAGAAGAATGTTCCTGCTGCCTGATATTCAGCCGTTACTAGTTTGGACGTTGTAATAATATCATCTGGTTTGGTGTATTTTGGCCATTCAGGGACACCGTACCAGCTGACAGGTGCAGATTAGTGGATGATTTTTTTGCTCTCTCTCTGTCTCTCTCTCTCTCTCTCTCTCTCTCTCTCTCTCTCTCTCTCTCTCTCTCTCTCTTTCTGTCTCTCTCTGTCTCTCTGGCTCTCTCCTCTCTTTCTCTCTCTCTCTCTTTCTCTCTCTATTTCTGTCTCTCTCTGTCTCTCTCTCTGTCTCTCAGACCTTCTATTATGCGGGGGGGGGCAGTTTTAAGGAGTCTCAAAGACCGCTCCTTAATGTCTTTAACTAGCTGTCTCAAAGACAGTTCCTGAATGTCTTTAACTAGCTGTCTCAAAGACGGCTCCTGAATATCATTAACTAGCTGTCTCAAAGACAGCTCCTGAATATCATTAACTAGCTGTCTCTAAGACAGCTCCTGAATGTCTTTAACTAGCTGTCTCAAAGACAGCTCCTGAATGTCTTTACCTAGCTGTCTCGAAGACAGTTCCTGAATGTCTTTAACTAGCTGTCTCTAAGACAGTTCCTGAATGTCTTTAACTAGCTGTCTCTAAGACAGCTCCTGAATATCATTAAGTAGTTGTCTCTAAGACTTCCAGAGAGTGTCTCTAAGACAGCTCCTGAATGTCATTAACTAGCTGTCTCGAAGACAGCTCCTGAATGTCTTTAACTAGCTGTCTCAAAGACAGTTCCTGAATGTCATTATATTTTTTAAACGTATTTGATAGCCTGTTCCATTTCAGTTGTTAGCGGTCTCACAAGCAGAATCTCAAATCACCCGCTCGCCCTTCGGCGAGTCCATTTGTGCGTTCAAGCGCGCCTCCATCATTTGAACAAGTGTTCCCGAGGCCGAGGGAGTGAAAATGATTGAGGTTGTATGGGATAATTATCCCCTCCGGTCGGCACTTAGACTGAGCCTGCAATGCTGCCGGCTTCATAGCGAAGTGGAATCCCATAAGGCACGGCGTAATTTTTTATTTTTTTCCGCAATTTCACACAAAAGAACGGAGAGGCCGAGGCATGCCTAATTATATGATACATGCATTTCTTTATTTCTGATGTTCGAGACTTGACACATACAATATTAAACGGCTCCCAAGATAAAATGTTTAACTGTTTAACTGAGGTTTATATTTTGTAAAACGACAGGGAGGATTTGTTCATTTGAATTTCATACATCATTCATGTCATGTGTGTCCCGAAGTTGATGGATTTATTGATCCCTCTCGCCACTCTCTGGAAGTCGCCCTCTGAGATACGTCAGAACACATGTAAACAGAGGGACCTCCGAGAGAGTTGGTAGGGGCGAGACAGTGGTTTGGGATTCACTGTGTCTCTCTCGCTCTCTTTCTCTCTCTGTCTTGGTCTTTCTCTCTCTCTCCCCAACTGTGTCTCTGTCACTTTCCCTCTCTGTCTCTCTCTCTCCGTGTCTCTCTCTCGCTCTGTGTCTCTTCCCGTCTCTCTCTGTCTCTCTTTCGATCTCTCTCTGTCTCTCTCCATGTCTCTGTCTCTCTCCATGTCTCTGTCTCTCTCCATGTCTCTCGCTCTCCCTCTCTGTTTCTCTCTCACTGTCTCTCTCTCCCCATGTATCTCTCTCCCTCTCTGTCTCTCTCCTTGCCTATCTCTCTCTCTCCCTGACTTGCTCTCTCTCAATTCAATTCAATTCAAGGGGCTTTATTGGCATGGGAAACATGTGTTAACATTGCCAAAGCAAGTAGGGTAAACAATAAAAATTAACAGTAGACATCACACATACAGAAGTTTCAAAACAATAAAGACATTGAAAATGTCATATTATATATATATATATATACAGTGTTTTTACAAGGTACAAATTTGAAAGGACACAAGATAAAATAAATAAGCATAGATATGGGTTGTATTTACAATGGTGTTTGTTCCTCACTGGTTGCCCTTTTCTTGTGGCAACAGGTCACAAATCTTGCCGCTCTGATGGCACACTGTGGAATTTCACCCAGTAGATATGGGAGTTTTTCAAAATTGGATTTGTTTTCGAATTCTTTGTGGATCTGTGTAATCTGAGGGAAATATGTCTCTCTAATATGGTCATACATTGGGCAGGAGGTTAGGAAGTGCAGCTCAGTTTCCACCTCATTTTGTGGACAGTGAGCACATAGCCTGTCTTCTCTTGAGAGCCATGTCTGCCTACGGCGGCCTTTCTCAATAGCAAGGCTATGCTCGCTGAGTCTGTACATAGTCAAAGCTTTCCTTAATTTTGGGTCAGTCACAGTGGTCAGGTATTCTGCCGCTGTGTACTCTCTGTGTAGGGCCAAATAGCATTCTAGTTTGCTCTGTTTTTTTGTTAATTCTTTCCAATGTGTCAAGTAATTATCTTTTTGTTTTCTCATGATTTGGTTGGGTCTAATTGTGCTGCTGTCATGGGGCTCTGTAGGGTGTGTTTGTGTTTGTGAACAGAGCCCCAGGACCAGCTTGCTTAGGGGACTCTTCTCCAGGTTCATCTCTCTGTAGGTGATGGCTTTGTTGTGGAAGGTTTGGGAATCGCTTCCTTTTAGGTGGTTATAGAATTTAACAGCTCTTTTCTGGATTTTGATAATTAGTGGGTATCGGCCTAATTCTGCTCTGCATGCACTATTTGGAGTTCTACGTTGTACACGGAGGATATTTTTGCAGAATTCTGCGTGCAGAGTCTCAATTTGGTGTTTGTCCCATTTTGTAAAGTCCGTGTCTCTCTCTCCATGTCTCTCTCTCACTCTGTCTCTTCCCATCTCTCTCTCTCTCTCTCGCTCTGTGTCTCTCTCCCCGTCTCTCTCTCTCACTCACTCTCTCTGTCTCCCTCTCCCTCTCTCTCCCTGTCTCTCTCTCTCCCTGACTCTCTCTGTCTCTCTCTCCATGTCTCTCTCTCGCTCTGTCTCTTCCCGTCTCTTTCTGTCTCTCTCTCTCTCTCTCTGTGTCTCTCTCTCTCCCTCTCTGTGTCTCTCTCCTTGCCTATCTCTCTCTCCCCATGTCTCTCTCTCCCCCTGACTCTGTCTTTCTCTCTCCCTCGCTGTGTCTCTCTCTCTCTCTGTGTCTCTTTCTCTACAGATCCTATTTGACCAGGCCCAGAGGTCAATCAAACAGCAACTGCACACCTTCATCAAAGAGTGAGTATCATACCTTCTTCCTTTGGTGTAGGCCCCTTCTTCTTGTCGCATTTCAGTCCATAGAGATGGATAGAAGACTCTAGTACCCAAAAGCACATTTTAGCATGGACGGCTCCATTGAGGACTTTCACCATTTTGAAGTAGTTAACTGGGCGGGACTTTCTATGGGTTAACGAAGGATCACGTAATTCCATCCAGGTCATCGTGAGGGATCAGCCAATGAGGGAACTTTCCAGATCTACAGGTGCCAGTGAATCAACCGACTGTGTCTTTATACCAGTTCAAACAACACCCTCTAGGTGGCAGTGTGCACCCCTTTTCAGGTTGTTTACCAACTCATGGAAGTAGTAGAAGAAGAACAGTGACTCAAGTGAGATGGCCTCAATCGAGCTACCCTGTGTGCTCACAGACGCCTTAATGGGACGGAGCTGATCTCTATACATCTCTATGTTTCAGTCTCTCATCTCTCTCCCTTCATTGTTCTGGAAAATGTGAGGCCCTCTCAATCAAGGTTTCCTTAGCCTGGTGCCAGATCTGTTTGTGCTGTCTTGCCAACAACTACTATAGTCATTGTCACCCTGTTGGGATGAGTGTAAGTCACTCTCTCTCTCCTCCCCCTGTAGGGACGTGTGTAAGTCACTCTCTTTCTCTCTCCTCCCCCTGTAGGGAGATGTGTAAGTCACTCTCTCTCCTCCCCCTGTAGGGAGATGTGTAAGTCACTCACTCTCTCTCCTCCCCCTGTAGGGAGATGTGTAAGTCACTCTCTCTCTCTCGCCCCCTGTAGGGAGATGTGTAAGCCACTCTCTCTCTCTCCTCCCCCTGTAGGGAGATATGTAAGTCACTCTCTCTCTCTCCTCCCCCTGTAGGGAGATGTGTAAGTCTCTCTCTCTCCTCCCCCTGTAGGGAGATGTGTAAGTCACTCTCTCTCTCTCCCTCCTCCCCCTGTAGTGAGATGTGTAAGTCTCTCTCTCTCTCCTCCCCCTGTAGGGAGATGTGTAAGTCACTCACTCTCTCTCCTCCCCCTGTAGGGAGATGTGTAAGTCACTCTCTCTCTCTCCTCCCCCTGTAGGGAGATGTGTAAGTCACTCTCTCTCTCTCCCTCCTCCCCCTGTAGTGAGATGTGTAAGTCTCTCTCTCTCTCCTCCCCCTGTAGGGAGATGTGTAAGTCACTCTCTCTCTCTCTCTCTCTCTCTCTCTCTCTCTCTCCCCCCCTGTAGGGAGATGTGTAAGTCACTCTCTCTCTCCTCCCCCTGTAGGGAGATGTGTAAGTCACTCACTCTCTCTCCTCCCCCTGTAGGGAGATGTGTAAGTCACTCTCTCTCCTCCCCCTGTAGGGAGATGTGTAAGTCGCTCTCTCTCTCTCTCTCCCTCCTCCCCCTGTAGTGAGATGTGTAAGTCTCTCTCTCTCTCCTCCCCCTGTAGGGAGATGTGTAAGTCACTCTCTCTCCTCCCCCTGTAGGGAGATGTGTAAGTCACTCTCTCTCTCCTCCCCCTGTAGGGAGATGTGTAAGTCACTCTCTCTCTCTCTCCTCCCCCTGTAGGGAGATGTGTAAGTCTCTCTCTCTCTCTCTCCTCCCCCTGTAGGGAGATGTGTAAGTCACTCTCTCTCTCTCTCTCCTCCCCCTGTAGGGAGATGTGTAAGTCACTCTCTCTCTCCTCCCCCTGTAGGGAGATGTGTAAGTCACTCTCTCTCTCCTCCCCCTGTAGGGAGATGTGTAAGTCTCTCTCTCTCTCCTCCCCCTGTAGGGAGATGTGTAAGTCACTCTCTCTCTCTCTCTCCTCCCCCTGTAGGGAGATGTGTAAGTCACTCTCTCTCTCTCTCTCCTCCCCCTGTAGGGAGATGTGTAAGTCACTCTCTCTCTCTCTCTCTCTCCTCCCCCTGTAGGGAGATGTGTAAGTCGCTCTCTCTCTCCTCCCCCTGTAGGGAGATGTGTAAGTCTCTCTCTCTCCTCCCCCTGTAGGGAGATGTGTAAGTCTCTCTCTCTCTCCTCCCCCTGTAGGGACGTGCGTAAGTTCAAGGAGACGAAGAAGCAGTTTGACCGTGTGAGGGAGGACATGGAGATAGCCCAGGTGAAGAATGCCCAGGCCCCCAGGAACAAACCTCACGAGGTGGAGGAGGCCACTTCCTCTCTCACCCTGACCAGGAAGTGCTTCAGGCACCTGGCCCTGGACTACGTACTGCAGGTGAGAGACAACACATTTAACATTTTAGTCCAATCTTAGCAGCTCTTATCCAGAGCGTCTTACAGTTACTATGACAACCACATACAGTGCCTTGCGAAAGTATTCGGCCCCCTTGAACTTTGCAACCTTTTGCCACATTTCAGGCTTCAAACATAAAGATATAAAACTGTATTTTTTTGTGTAGAATCAACAACAAGTGGGACACAATAATGAAGTGGAACAACATTTATTGGATATTTCAAACTTTTTTAACAAATCAAAAACTGAAAAATTGGGCGTGCAAAATTATTCAGCCCCTTTACTTTCAGTGCAGTAAACTCTCTCCAGAAGTTCAGTGAGGATCTCTGAATGATCCAATGTTGACCTAAATGACTAATGATGATAAATACAATCCACCTGTGTGTAATCAAGTCTCCGTATAAATGCACCTGCACTGTGATAGTCTCAGAGGTCCGTTAAAAGCGCAGAGAGCATCATGAAGAACAAGGAACACACCAGGCAGGTCCGAGATACTGTTGTGAAGAAGTTTAAAGCCGGATTTGGATACAAAAAGATTTCCCAAGCTTTAAACATCCCAAGGAGCACTGTGCAAGCGATAATATTGAAATGGAAGGAGTATCAGACCACTGCAAATCTACCAAGACCTGGCCGTCCCTCTAAACTTTCAGCTCATACAAGGAGAAGACTGATCAGAGATGCAGCCAAAAGGCCCATGATCACTCTGGATGAACTGCAGAGATCTACAGCTGAGGTGGGAGACTCTGTCCATAGGACAACAATCAGTCGTATATTGCACAAATCTGGCCTTTATGGAAGAGTGGCAAGAAGAAAGCCATTTCTTAAAGATATCCATAAAAAGTATAGTTTAAAGTTGGCCACAAGCCACCTGGGAGACACACCAAACATGTGGAAGAAGGTGCTCTGGTCAGATGAAACCAAAATTGAACTTTTTGGCAACAATGTGTGGCTCAGTCGGTAGAGCATGGCGCTTGCAACGCCAAGCGTCGTGGGTTCGATTCCCGCTGGGACCACCCATATGTAAAAGTAGTGGCCCCAGCCGACTTGTAAGTCGCTTTGGACAAAAGCGTCTGCTAAATGGGATATATTTTATTTATATTTAACGTTATGTTTGGCGTAAAAGCAACACAGCTCATCAACCACAACACACCATCCCCACTGTCAAACATGGTGGTGGCAGCATCATGGTTTGGGCCTGCTTTTCTTCAGCAGTGACAGGGAAGATGGTTAAAATTGATGGGAAGATGGATGGAGCCAAATACAGGACCATTCTGGAAGAAAACCTGATGGAGTCTGCAAAAGACCTGAGACTGGGACGGAGATTTGTCTTCCAACAAGACAATGATCCAAAACATAAAGCAAAATCTACAATGGAATGGTTCAAAAATAAACATATCCAGGTGTTAGAATGGCCAAGTCAAAGTCCAGACCTGAATCCAATCGAGAATCTGTGGAAAGAACTGAAAACTGCTGTTTTTCAATTTCAGTCTCTCAATGTGCAAAACTGATAGAGACATTCCCCAAGCGACTTACAGCTGTAATCGCAGCAAAAGGTGGCGCTACAAAGTATTAACTTAAGGGGGCTGAATAATTTTGCACGCCCAATTTTTCAGTTTTTCATTTGTTAAAAAAGTTTGAAATATCCAATAAATGTCGTTCCACTTCATGATTGTGTCCCACTTGTTGTTGATTCTTCACAAAAAAATACAGTTTTATATCTTTATGTTTGAAGCCTGAAATGTGGAAAAAGGTCGCAAAGTTCAAGGGGGCCGAATACTTTCGCAAGGCACTGTATCAGTTAAACGGTTGATCTATTTAATAGTAATATGATACCAGTAATATGATACCAGTAATATGATACCAGTAATATAATACCAGTAATATGATACCAGTAATATGATACCAGTAATATAATACCAGTAATATAATACCAGTAATATGATACCAGTAATATGATACCAGTAATATAATACCAGTAATATAACTCCAATACCAGTAATATAATACCAGTAATATAACTCCAATACCAGTAATATGATACCAGTAATATAATACCAGTAATATAATACCAGTAATATGATACCAGTAATATGATACCAGTAATATGATACCAGTAATATAATACCAGTAATATAACTCCAATACCAGTAATATAATACCAGTAATATAATACCAGTAATATAATACCAGTAATATAATACCAGTAATATGATACCAGTAATATAATACCAGTAATATGATACCAGTAATATAATACCAGTAATATGATACCAGTAATATAATACCAGTAATATGATACCAGTAATATAATACCAGTAATATAACTCCAATACCAGTAATATGATACCAGTAATATGATACCAGTAATATAATACCAGTAATATAATACCAGTAATATGATACCAGTAATATAATACCAGTAATATAACTCCAATACCAGTAATATGATACCAGTAATATAATACCAGTAATATGATATCAGTAATATAATACCAGTAATATAACTCCAATACCAGTAATATGATACCAGTAATATGATACCAGTAATATGATACCAGTAATATAATACCAGTAATATAATACCAGTAATATAATACCAGTAATATGATACCAGTAATATAATACCAGTAATATAACTCCAATACCAGTAATATGATACCAGTAATATGATACCAGTAATATAATACCAGTAATATGATACCAGTAATATGATACCAGTAATATAATACCAGTAATATGATACCAGTAATATAATACCAGTAATATAACTCCAATACCAGTAATATGATACCAGTAATATGATACCAGTAATATGATACCAGTAATATGATACCAGTAATATGATACCAGTAATATAATACCAGTAATATGATACCAGTAATATAATACCAGTAATATAATACCAGTAATATAATACCAGTAATATAATACCAGTAATATGATACCAGTAATATGATACCAGTAATATGATACCAGTAATATAATACCAGTAATATGATACCAGTAATATAATACCAGTAATATGATACCAGTAATATAATACCAGTAATATGATACCAGTAATATGATACCAGTAATATGATACCAGTAATATAATACCAGTAATATAATACCAGTAATATGATACCAGTAATATAATACCAGTAATATAATACCAGTAATATAATACCAGTAATATGATACCAGTAATATGATACCAGTAATATGATACCAGTAATATGATACCAGTTATATGATACCAGTAATATGATACCAGTAATATGATACCAGTTATATGATACCAGTAATATAATACCAGTAATATAATACCAGTAATATGATACCAGTAATATAATACCAGTAATATAATACCAGTAATATAATACCAGTAATATAATACCAGTAATATAACTCCAATACCAGTAATATAATACCAGTAATATGACTCCAATACCAGTAATATAATACCAGTAATATGATACCAGTAATATAATACCAGTAATATGACTCCAATACCAGTAATATGATACCAGTAATATGATACCAGTAATATAATACCAGTAATATGATACCAGTAATATAATACCAGTAATATAATACCAGTAATATAATACCAGTAATATGATACCAGTAATATAATACCAGTAATATAACTCCAATGCCAGTAATATAATACCAGTAATATGATACCAGTAATATAATACCAGTAATATAACTCCAATACCAGTAATATAATACCAGTAATATGACTCCAATACCAGTAATGTCCACTATGTGGTGCCATGATCCCTCAGTCCATGCTTGTGGCGTGACAACCTTCTCGAAGTAAACAATGTTAACTTGAATCTAACCTGTTGTATTTATACTATTACTGATAATCAAACTGGTCACTTCAGTCGCTAAATGTAATTTTGTCCATCTTTTCAGATCAATGTTCTTCAGGCTAAGAAGAAGTTTGAGATCCTTGATGCAGTGAGTAGTAACCTCGTCATCTAAACCTCTGGTGCTGTGCCGTTACGTGTTCGCCATTTCAATAGCAAGATAATGTGATTTATGATCTCTCTCTCTCTCTCCATCCTCTCTGTCTCTCTCTCTCTCCATCCTCTCTGTCTCTCTCTCTCTCCATCCTCTCTGTCTCTCTCTCTCTCTCTCCATCCTCTCTGTCTCTCTCTCTCTCCATCCTCTCTCTCTCTCTCTCCATCCTCTCTCTCTATCATTTCTCTATCTCTCTATCCTCTAACGCTATACTCAATTCAATTCAATTCTCTCTCTATCCTCGCTATCTCTCCCCATCTCTCTCTCTCCTACTCTCTCTCTCTCTATCCTCTCTCTCTATCATTTCTCTCTCTCTCTATCCTCGCTATCTCTCCCCATCTCTCTCTCTCCTTCTCTCCTCTCTCTCTCTCTCTCTCTCTATCCTCTCTCTATCCTCTCTCTCTCCTCTCTCTCTATCCTCTCTCTATCCTCTCTCTCTCTATCATTTCTCTCTCTCTATCCTCTCTCTCTATCCTCTCTCTCTATCATTTCTCTATCTCTCTATCCTCTAACGCTATACTCAATTCAATTCTCTCTCTATCCTCGCTATCTCTCCCCCTCTCTCTCTCCCCATCTCTCTCTCCCCTCTCTCTCTATCCTCTCTCTATCCTCTCTCTCTATCATCTCTCTCTATCATGTCTCTCTCTCTCTCCTCTCTCTCCTCTCTCTCCTCTCTCTATCATTTCTCTCTCTCTCTATTCTTTCTCCTCTCTCTCTCCTCTCTCTATCATTTCTCTCTCTCTCTATCCTCTCTCCTCTCTCTCTCCTCTCTCTCTCTCCTCTCTCCTCTCTCTCTCTCCTCTCCCCTCTCTCTATCCTCTCTCTCTATACTCTCTCTCTATCCTTTCTCTCTCTCTATCCTCGCTATCTCTCCCCATCTCTCTCTCTCTATCCTCTCGCTATCCTCTATCTCTCAGATGCTGTCGTTCATGCGAGCCCAGTACACCTTGTTTCAACAGGGCTATAAAATATTGGATGAGATTGATCCCTACATGAAGAAACTAGCTGCAGAGGTGAGAAAGCGCGAGAGAGAGAGAGAGAGAGAGAGACACCTCACAAACACTGACCCCAGATCGTATACCTGTTGGTCTCGAGCCTCTCCCCATACACCTGCTCCCCAAGTCAGGCTGACTGTCCTGGCGAGCCCCTGACACAGGGCTCGCTGGTGCAAATACTAGCAAAGAGGAGGGTTTGGTTTGATTATAGACCCAGACACAGAGTAGGAAAACAAGGTGGGCTCCAGAGAGAGATTGGCCTCTACTGGATCTGTCATTTGCCTAGTTAAATACATTAAAAAAAGGTAATTAATCCCAGAGTACCAAATGCCAAATGAAGGCACTCCTAATCCCAGACTGGGAACACACACAGATTAGGCCACGTGTGTGTGTGTGTGTGTGTGTGTGTGTGTGTGTGTGTGTGTGTGTGTGTGTGTGTGTGTGTGTGTGTGTGTGTGTGTGTGTGTGTGTGTGTGTGTGTGTGTTTGTTCTCTCTAACTGTGCTGTGTTATTCCCCTCTGCAGCTGGATCAGCTGGTCATAGACTCAGCCATGGAGAAGAGAGACCTGGAACACAAACATGCTACCATACAGCAGAGGGTGAGGAACTATACACACACACACACACACACACTGCAGGGTGAGGAACTATACACACACACACACACACACACACACTACAGGGTGAGGAACTACACACACACACACGCACACACACTGCAAGGTGAGGAACTATACACACACACACACTGCAGGGTGAGGAACTATACACACACACATACTACAGGGTGAGGAACTACACACACACACACACGCACACACACTGCAAGGTGAGGAACTATACACACACACACACTGCAGGGTGAGGAACTACACACACACACACACACACACACACACTGCAGGGTGAAGAACTATACACACACACACACACACACTGCAGGGTGAAGAACTATACACACACACACACTGCAGGGTGAGGAACTACACACACACACACACTACAGGGTGAGGAACTATACACACACACACACACTGCAGGGTGAAGAACTATACACACACACACACACACACTACAGGGTGAGGAACTACACACATACACACACACACACACACACTGCAGGGTGAGGAACTACACACACACACACACACACTGCAGGGTGAAGAACTATACACACACACACTGCAGGGTGAGGAACTATACACACACACACACACACACACACACTGCAGGCTCAGGAACTATACACACACTGCAGGGTGAGGAACTATACACACACACACACACACACTACAGGATGAGGAACTATACACACACACACACTACAGGGTGAGGAACTATACACACACACACTGTAGGGTGAGGAACTATACACACACACACTACAGGGTGAGGAACTACACACACACACACTACAGGGTGAGGAACTATACACACACACACACACACACACTACAGGGTGAGGAACTATACACCTCTCCTCCCTCCTCCCTCATCCATCTCTCCTTTCACATTTCCTGTTCCCTGTGTTCTCCTTCTCTATCAATAATTTTCCAACCTCTAATTTTCTCTATTTCTCTTATATCTTACTCTCGCTCTCGCTCTCTCTCACACACTCACACCAGATTTACATTAATCAAGGATCCAAATATCTCAAAAGGTCCCTGTGTACATGGACACTGAAGGGTACAAAAAGCACCTCCTCCCGAAACACGGCAAGACTGACCCATGACCCCTGACACGATGCAGAACCTCTACCGTTGCTTTGCCTTGGTCTTTATCAGGCCCACAACCTGAAGGTGTCAGGCCCACAATCTGAAGGTGTCAGGCCCACAACCTGAAGGTGTCAGGCCCACAATCTGAAGGAGGCAGGCCCACAATCTGAAGGAGGCAGGCCCACAACCTGAAGGAGGCAGGCCCACAACCTGAAGTTGTCAGGCCCACCACAACCTGAAGTTGTCAGGCCCACAATCTGATGCTGTCAGGCCCACCACAGTCTGAAGTTGTCAGGCCCACCACAACCTGAAGGTGCCAGGCCCACCACAACCTGAAGGTGCCAGGCCCACCACAACCTGATGCTGTCAGGCCCACAACCTGAAGTTGTCAGGCCCACCACAGTCTGAAGGTGCCAGGCCCACCACAACCTGAAGTTGTCAGGCACACATTCTGAAGCTGTCAGGCCCACAATCTGAAGGTGCCAAGCCCACCACAACCTTAAGGAGGCAGGCCCACCACAACCTGAAGGAGGCAGGCCCACAACCTGATGCTGTCAGGCCCACAACCTGAAGTTGTCAGGCCCACCACAACATGAAGTTGTCAGGCCCACAATCTGAAGCTGTCAGGCCCACAATCTGAAGGTGCCAGGCCCACCACAACCTGAAGTTGTCAGGCCCACAACCTGAAGCCTGTGTACGTGGCCAAGACTGACAAATATCAGTGCTAGCAGCTTGCACCCATGTCCAAGGCTGTCCCAGCGTGCTGCGAGGGGCTGGTATTTTAGAAGATTTTTAGAAGATCGGCTAAGGTCTGCTCCATGTAGCAGTGATATGAGCAGCCCAGTTCCCACAACAACAACAACAACATCTGGTGTATTTGGCCACACAGGAAAACACATCATCGTCAACATCACACCAGCTTCCTGTTACACCAGAATGTTTATGGATGTGTGCTGTTGGTGAGACCACCTCTCTCACCACGCTGGCTATCAGGTCGACAAGGCATTCAGGGATAACTGTAGTGGTAGTGTGGTGTTGGTGAGACCACCTCTCTCACCACACTGGCTGTCAGGTCGACAAGGCATTCAGGGATAACTGTAGTGGTAGTGTGGTGTTGGTGAGACCACCTCTCTCACCACGCTGGCTATCAGGTCGACAAGGCATTCAGGGATAACTGTAGTGGTAATGTGCTGTTGGTGAGACCACCTCTCTCACCACGCTGGCTATCAGGTCGACAAGGCATTCAGGGATAACTGTAGTGGTAGTGTGGTGTTGGTGAGACCACCTCTCTCACCACGCTGGCTATCAGGTCGACAAGGCGGTCACGCTATGTATAGGTCCCTTTATCAACAGCAGCCATTCACAACATGGGCAACAGAATCCATTACATTTGACTCGTGTAGAATACCAGAGTCCTGAATTACAGTATATGTTGTCGGTAGAACCTGTAACCTCGCCTTAACAGTGAAGGTGAGAATGTCCTGGCCAATGGCAGCATTCTGGTACATGGAATGGTAGACAGAGAGGGGTCAGTACAGTCCAGAACAGTGAGTTTCCACTACAGACTCAGACCAGAACAGAGTGTCGTCCCTACAGAGCCAGAACAGAGTGTCGTCCCTACAGACTCAGACCAGAACAGAGTGTCGTCCCTCCAGACTCAGAACAGAGTGTCGTCCCTACAGACTCAGACCAGAACAGAGTGTGGTCCCTACAGACTCAGAACAGAACAGAGTGTCGTCCCTACAGACTCAGAACAGAGTGTCGTCCCTCCAGACTCAGAACAGAGTGTCGTCCCTCCAGACTCAGAACAGAACAGAGTGTGGTCCCTACAGACTCAGAACAGAGTGTCGTCCCTACAGACTCAGACCAGAACAGAGTGTCGTCCCTCCAGACTCAGACCAGAACAGAGTGTCGTCCCTCCAGACTCAGAACAGAACAGAGTGTCGTCCCTCCAGACTCAGACCAGAACAGAGTGTCGTCCCTCCAGACTCAGACCAGAACAGAGTGTCGTCCCTCCAGACTCAGAACAGAACAGAGTGTCGTCCCTCCAGACTCAGACCAGAACAGAGTGTCGTCCCTCCAGACTCAGACCAGAACAGAGTGTCGTCCCTACAGACTCAGACCAGAACAGAGTGTCGTCCCTACAGACTCAGACCAGAACAGAGTGTCGTCCCTACAAACTCAGACCAGAACAGAGTGTCGTCCCTCCAGACTCAGACCAGAACAGAGTGTGGTCCCTACAGACTCAGAACAGAGTGTCGTCCCTACAGACTCAGACCAGAACAGAGTGTCGTCCCTACAGACTCAGAACAGAACAGAGTGTCGTCCCTCCAGACTCCGACCAGAACAGAGTGTCGTCCCTACAGACTCAGACCAGAACAGAGTGTCGTCCCTACAGACTCAGACCAGAACAGAGTGTCGTCCCTCCAGACTCAGACCAGAACAGAGTGTCGTCCCTCCAGACTCAGAACAGAGTGTCGTCCCTCCAGACTCAGACCAGAACAGAGTGTCGTCCCTACAGACTCAGACCAGAACAGAGTGTCGTCCCTACAGACTCAGACCAGAACAGAGTGTCGTCCCTCCAGACTCAGAACAGAGTGTCGTCCCTACAGACTCAGACCAGAACAGAGTGTCGTCCCTCCAGACTCAGAACAGAGTGTCGTCCCTCCAGACTCAGAGCAGAACAGAGTGTCGTCCCTCCAGACTCAGACCAGAACAGAGTGTCGTCCCTCCAGACTCAGAACAGAACAGAGTGTGGTCCCTACAGACTCAGAACAGAACAGAGTGTCGTCCCTCCAGACTCAGACCAGAACAGAGTGTCGTCCCTCCAGACTCAGACCAGAACAGAGTGTCGTCCCTCCAGACTCAGACCAGAACAGAGTGTCGTCCCTCCAGACTCAGACCAGAACAGAATGTCGTCCCTCCAGACTCAGACCAGAACAGAGTGCCGTCCCTACAGACTCAGACCAGAACAGAGTGTCGTCCCTCCAGACTCAGAACAGAGTGTCGTCCCTCCAGAATCAGAACAGAGTGTCGTCCCTCCAGACTCAGAACAGAACAGAGTGTCGTCCCTCCAGACTCAGACCAGAACAGAGTGTCGTCCCTCCAGACTCAGAACAGAGTGTCGTCCCTCCAGACTCAGACCAGAACAGAGTGTCGTCCCTCCAGACTCAGACTCAGAACAGAGTGTCGTCCCTCCAGACTCAGACCAGAACAGAGTGTCGTCCCTCCAGACTCAGACCAGAACAGAGTGTCGTCCCTCCAGACTCAGACCAGTGTCGTCCCTCCAGACTCAGACCAGAACAGAGTGTCGTCCCTCCAGACTCAGACCAGAACAGAGTGTCGTCCCTCCAGAATCAGACCAGAACAGAGTGTCGTCCCTCCAGACTCAGACCAGAACAGAGTGTCGTCCCTCCAGACTCAGACCAGAACAGAGTGTCGTCCCTACAGACTCAGACCAGAACAGAGTGTCATCCCTACAGACTCAGACCAGTGTCGTCCCTCCAGACTCAGACCAGAACAGAGTGTCATCCCTACAGACTCAGAACAGAGTGTCGTCCCTCCAGACTCAGACCAGAACAGAGTGTCGTCCCTCCAGACTCAGACCAGAACAGAGTGTCATCCCTACAGACTCAGACCAGTGTCGTCCCTCCAGACTCAGACCAGAACAGAGTGTCGTCCCTACAGACTCAGAACAGAGTGTCGTCCCTCCAGACTCAGACCAGAACAGAGTGTCGTCCCTCCAGACTCCGACCAGAACAGGTTGTCGTCCCTACAGACTCAGAACAGAGTGTCGTCCCTCCAGACTCAGACCAGAACAGAGTGTCGTCCCTACAGACTCAGACCAGAACAGAGTGTCGTCCCTACAGACTCAGACCAGAACAGAGTGTCGTCCCTCCAGACTCAGACCAGAACAGAGTGTCGTCCCTACAGACTCAGACCAGAACAGAGTGTCGTCCCTCCAGACTCAGAACAGAACAGGGTGTCGTCCCTCCAGACTCAGACCAGAGCAGAGTGTCGTCCCTCCAGACTCAGAACAGAGTGTGGTCCCTCCAGACTCAGAACAGAGTGTCGTCCCTCCAGACTCAGACCAGAACAGAGTGTCGTCCCTCCAGACTCAGACCAGAACAGAGTGTCGTCCCTCCAGACTCAGACCAGAACAGAGTGTCGTCCCTCCAGACTCAGACCAGAACAGAGTGTCGTCCCTCCAGACTCAGACCAGAACAGAGTGTCGTCCCTCCAGACTCAGAACAGAGTGTCGTCCCTCCAGACTCAGACCAGAACAGAGTGTCGTCCCTCCAGACTCAGACCAGAACAGAGTGTCGTCCCTCCAGACTCAGAACAGAGTGTCGTCCCTCCAGACTCAGAACAGAGTGTCGTCCCTCCAGACTCAGAACAGAGTGTCGTCCCTCCAGACTCAGAACAGAGTGTCGTCCCTACAGACTCAGACCAGAACAGAGTGTCGTCCCTCCAGACTCAGACCAGAACAGAGTGTCGTCCCTCCAGACTCAGAACAGAGTGTCGTCCCTACAGACTCAGAACAGAGTGTCGTCCCTCCAGACTCAGACCAGAACAGAGTGTCGTCCCTACAGACTCAGACCAGAACAGAGTGTCGTCCCTACAGACTCAGAACAGAACAGAGTGTCGTCCCTACAGACTCAGACCAGAACAGAGTGTCGTCCCTACAGACTCAGAACAGAACAGAGTGTCGTC